>NC_061111.1:110823238-110887353 GCF_002878395.1 Capsicum annuum | reverse complement strand
AGCATCATTAGGGCTACTTTAGTTATACCTTCATTTGTTGACATTCCTCTTTCGTGGTCGTGTTGTTGCTTTGGCGGTAGGCATTTTAGCGGCACTTGTAGCCTATTTATCCTCTTTTCCCCACCCAATTTACTATCATTTCATCCACTATTTTTTAATTAAATTTAGAGCTCAAAGAGAGGGGAAAAGGTAGGAAATCATCCACCTAGGTTAAGGTAAGCTAACCTAACTTTTCTGGGTCATATCCCATTGATTTTTCTTCGATTTCCATTCTAATTCTTGGAAAAATTCTTAGAAATTAGGGCTTGAATTCCTAAACTTTAAGGAATGATTTGAGATCCAAATTGTGCTTTGTTTGTGCATAACTTTTGAGTACAACTTATTTTCCTTCGAGGGACCTTGTGACGGGTTCAATTACAGATTCCGTTTATGGGCCCCGCGGGTCCGTTCTTGACCCCAAATTTGACCCAAATCCTAGTATATCAATATGGGTCTTATTTTACCCCTAACAATATGTAGATTAGTATTTTTATAGCATAATAGCATTTTGAGATCATGTATTGAATACTGACAATTTATGGATGATTTAATGCTTGTGATTCAGCTATGAGGTAGGATTTTGTCTACTCTTCTACTTGAGATGGTGTATATATGTTGCAAGTTTGATAGGGGTGTTTGGATGTGTCTGTGGGTAGAATACTATGACTTAGCCACAATTGTGAGTTGGGGGCTAGCAAGGCATTTGACCCTTAAGATAAAATACTTATTAAACTTCTATAATCTTATTGCCTTTTTAATAGATAGAGATAATTTGTATCATGATTATGAGGTTATTATGATATGGGATGGGATTTAGACATTAGAAACATGATTAGTATGATAAGTATTATTTGGATTATTTAGGCTATCTTGGAACCATAATTTAGATGAAATTGACTTAATTGCTCATGTTTGAGAAGGAATTGCTATCTTAGGGATAATCATGACTTATTTATAATCTAGAATTGAATGTGGATGCCTTAGCCTAGTTTTAGGGGGAAATTTCATAAATATGAATTTTTTGGTTTAGAAGTGAACCTTTTTGGCTAACCTTAGGCCAAGACTTGTGTTGGCTCTTGTAGACTTATATACGCATATTATCATGTTAGGCATAGTTGAGACTAATGAGCTATTAGTATAGTGTTTTATATATTATTCGGTGGATTGTCATAGTTTTTTCCCAAATTATGATGTGATGGTTATGTCGATATATATATACATGTGGGCCTAAGGCCGTGATTGGCATCATTCTTGCATGTGTATTGCCTATCACCAGTATAAGCCTATATCTATCAGCCTTAAGGAGGGTTGTATAGGTATAGATATGACTATTGCTCATAGTATATTGTGTGGATCTTGTATATATCAGTTCTATTGGGGATTACATAGGTATAGGCTCAGAATATTATCTATTGAGTATTGATTGAACATTTTCAGCCTATGATGGTGGTGGTTTATAAAAAGTCCAATTAGGTATTGTTTGTTTGGACTAGCAGACTAGTATTATTATTTTTATTGCTATTATGGTTAGTTTGTAATAGGTTGGTTATTGGATTGGTATTGAGATTTGAGATATGATTCTAGTTCTTTTACCTTACAATTATATTATTACGCATGTTTACCAATCGGTTAGCCATTATGGTGTAACGCCCCGAAATATTATCACGAAAAGCCACACGGTGCCCAAGGCTACACGTAGCCTCAAGCTAACTCTTTAAGCCAAAACACTACCCTTGGTTTCCAACACAACAACATACACGCTACGCTAAGGATATATATAAGTACATATCATATCACATCGCACACGGCACGGAATATCGTTAGGCTGTACATATATGGAATGCCAATACACAAACCAACCCAAGAATACACTAGTCTGACATAGCCTCAATACAACAAAATCAACGAGCCATTGGGACAAACCCCCATTTGACTCAACAGACCAAAGGCATCAGAAAACAACAGCGCCAAAACTAGAAACTTGGTCCTCGAACCATGAGGACTCACCACTAAAGGAATGTAGATGCGGCACTCGGATATCACTGTCGCGGCTGCGGCTGAGTACCTGAACCTACATCATGGTAAGAATGTAGCCCATAGAGAAATATGTGGGTCAGCATAAGATAGGTACTGAGTATATGGGGGGACATGCAAAATATAAATAATATCATAAATTTCATAAAAACGTACATATGGACCATAATGACACACCTGGCTTGAGTGATATTGAATCATGCAACTCATAACATCTTAGATAGGAAATATAGGAGAAAAACCTCATAAATCATTATAGATCATCATAGGCAAGTTGACTTACCACATCAAAACTTGGAGTGACTCGGTATTTCAATAAACATGACTCTTATGGACAGGGGAGTTTCCTATAACCAACAACCCCACGTGAGCTACGTGGAATACAAATGTTTGAAACCCCCATTGGCGGGAGTGTCATACTCTTTGCCAGGGAGTACGATCTTAAAACTACAATAATCACAATTGGGATCTCTAGCCAATAATATCATCATCAAACAACCCTACGGTAGCACATAAGTTTAGGAAAATACCAAATTTCCCACTCGGTGCTAAGTACTACTCCCTGACAAGCTCAGAACACGTTAGGAAATCCACGACAACATCACAACGGTCTATCATAAAGACCAAATCAAATCTCTTTCTCAATTATAAAATCATATCAATTTGTGGATTCCTAACTCAACATATTTTAGCTCAAAACATTTTAATCTTCCTCAACATTAACAAGGTATCAATGCATTGAACCATAACCGACTCGACATTTGGACAAGGATATGAAGACTCAATACATAATATTTTCAACAATTTAACTCATCAAAACTATCCGGAAAATACCAAGACTCAATGCAACTTCAATATTAACATTTCTCAATTTGCCATCCAACTCTCATTTAAAGGTACTTGAGACATCAACCCATAGTAGGGATATAGAATTTCCAATATCAATTATAAATTCTTAATAAATAAATAGTGGAATGATAGTATAAATCAAGGCTTAACAAATTAAATCATCATACTCTCATAATCAAATACCATCATACTCTGATAATCAAATACTTTTTGGACATAATTCCATCTCAATATCATACACATATCGGATGACATAATCCCATAACTCATAGAAAACAATATAAGATATAAAACTATATTTGTAATTCATGGTAAAACATGTAAAATCTCATGTCAATGTAATTTAACAAAAATACCGGGCACAAGATCGAAAGGATAATCTTGTTCAAAGCTCCACATACCTAAAAATGGAAGATGAATATGAACTTCTGACTCTGGAACTTTATTCATGAAAATAAAGGATTCTTATAGAAGCCCTTAACATGATCAACTCGAATCCCAAATCAATTTAAAATTTCTACAGTTTAATCAAGAGACATAGAAGGATGAAATTTGGAGTAGTAGGGTTGGGGTTTGAGCCTTAGAAAATTTTGGAGAAAAATGAGCTATTAAATGCTCTTAATGGACTTAAATCCATGGTTTACCCAGATGGATTGGAGTAGGAATGACCAAAATACCCTTAAAAATCAAATAATGTCAAATCTGTCCTTTGGTGGACTATTTTGATAGGCTAAAGTAGATCGACGATAAATTTTTGGTTCGATGGAAAAATTAGATGAAACCAATTTCATTGCAAAGAGGACTTTCAGAGATTTCTATTGATATATAGTAGCTCACCTAGATCATTATGTACAAGGATTTATGATCGTTTGAAGTTGACCCTAAAATTCGTCTAGCCTCAGTGTTTTTTTATGCACATTTACTGTTCACCACTATTCATGGTTAGATCGAAATAATCATAACTCATCGCTCGAGTGTCCGTTTTTGATATCCATATCTCATTGGAAAGCTTATTCGATGCTCTACGCGATGACAGGTTGCACATCCAGAAATTTGACACAAAAAAATTATTAATCATGATAAAGAACAGAATTCAACACATTTTCGTCCGAGATCTTAACGAAATTTTTTTTGGGGCATCACATATCTCCCCCTTGGAAACATTCATCCTCGAATATTGATAGGTAGGTCAAGAATACTATGAAAATGAGTTTATAGAGAAAAATCATCTTGCCCAAGCATATACTCCATTCTTGATTTTTTTGGATATTGTAGAAAACACATAAGACAAGATAAACATAGCAATAAGTATTAAATCGAAAGAGAAAGATACCTTTGACATGCTCAGGATTCGTAGGAAAGAGGTGGGGATATTTGGCGCGCATATCTGCTTTGGATTCCCAAGTAGTGCTCTCCACGGATTGATTTTGCCAAAGCACTTTAACCAAAGGAACTTCCTTGTTTCTTAGCCTACGTACTTGAAAGTCAAAAACCTCAACTGGGATCTCTTCATATGAAAGACTATCTTGAATAATCGAGATTTCGGAAGGATCAATCACAACAGAATCACCAATAGACTTCTTAAGCATAGAGACATGGATAATCGGATGGACGTTAGATAACTTCGCGGGCAATTCAACCTTATACGCTACCTTCCCAATGCGATCCACAATCTTATAGGGACCAATGTAATGGGGACTTAGTTTTCCTTTCTTCCTAAATCTCTTCACCCCTTTCATGGGTGAAACTTTTAATTACACTAAATTACCAACATCAAATTCAAAGTATTTCCTCCTTACATCTGCGTATGATTTTTAATGACTTTGGGCGGTTTACAACCTTTCCCAAATTAACTTAACCTTCTCCATGGCCTCGAACACCACATCTGGTCTAGTCGCGGTAGCCTCACCAACTTCAAACCAACCAATGGGTGATTTACACCTTCTACCATACAAAGCTTCAAACGGGGCCATTCTAATAGTAGCATGAAAACTATTATTGTAAGCAAACTCGATTAATGTTAAGAGCGTATCCAGCAAAGCAAAAAATATGAGTCTAAAAGTTTTAGAAGTATCTTCCCAAGTATGAAACACTTTTGATCGTGTTTAATTTACCTAATTAGTACTTTTATACATATAGAGAATTGAACAAGATTTCCATCGATACCAATTTCATCAAAATCCGACATCGGACGAAGAAGTTATGGTCGTTTTATTGAGCGTTGTTGAAATCGCAAATTTGATGGTCGATCTGACGGACAACCAAGTTCTTCACGGACCATCAAGTTTCTCATCAGAACAAGGTAATGGGTTTTTTTTTGTTCATCATGTGATGGCGAAAGTTGTGGACCGTCAGAAAGTTGACAGACCGTCAAGGGGCCCGTTAGACCTAGGCGAAATGTCCAATTCTGGACCCCGAGTGATGGACAATCTGGTGGACTGTCAGATTTCTGACGGACCGTCACTTCGACCGTCACTCGGAGGCATAACATCCCATTTTTATCACTTTAGTGACGGATGACTTGGTGGACCGCCAGTCCCTCTGACGGCCATCAGGTCGACCGTCACAGACCCCGATTGGAATTTTCTAGACAAATTTTAAAGGGGCATTTTGGTCTTTTCCACATCCTCCCCAACTCTATAAATATCGGGACAAGGGCCTTCAACTTCATTTTTCTCTCTACCACCCAAAAATTAGAGTTTCCAAAATCAAAATACTCTCTTCTCCTTTCATAAAATTCAAGAGAGATCAAGAAGGATCTAGAGAAATCAAGAACTCCTTTCAAGAGCCTTCAAGAAAAGAAATTCCTAGGTATGTAGATGTTGATTCTTGGGTCCCTTTAATCGAAGAAGCTCAAGTACCCTTTTTTTAAACTTAAGGATTTTATGTTTTGTGATATTCCATGATTTGTATGAGTTGAAGTTGATGTTACTTGTGTTGTTGAGTTTAGATTCATGATTGTTTGCAAGATTTATAGTCTTTGACCCTAGTATGTGGAATTTATGTGATGTTGTGATGAGCTATTTTGAAGGTTGTGTCTATGTGAGGTGTTCATGACATTAGGGTGTAGAGATGGTTGAATAAGCAGAGTATGCACCCCATAGGTTGGATGAAAGGCTGAGATGAATCATAGAGGGGCATTGTAGTATGTTATAAGGGAAACCAAAGTTGTGGGCTAGTCCATGCACACCTAGTGTTTGATAAAATGCCTTAGTGAGCAGAATGAGCCTTAATAATAATATGGAATCCCCGAGTAGGTGTAGAACAGGATATGTCTAGTGGTTGTCAAAAGATTGTAGTGAGTCTGTTGAGATAAAATAGCAGTAAATCTCCCGAGTAATGCTCTTTGATTTATTTTAAGTTTTGATACATGCTAAGTGGTTAGCAAGAGAGTAATTACATGATAGTGTGAAGTTTTCCCAAAATCTCATGATATTTAGATATATGTGGAGACCAATATAGGTGTGAAGTATTTGATGCAAGACTTCATTGAATGGGGAATAATTTAATAGCATGTCTTCCTTAAGGTAGTTTGTGACGGTGAATCGATATTGATGACCCCTTAAATGTTAGGAGAGATCCGTTGGTAATCATGATGGTGAATAGAGGTTTATATTTTCTAAATGATAGATGCGATGCCATAAGGTTTGCGAGAGGGGAAAGTATGTTATGATTTTGAAATGCTTAGCATGACCTCTTGGTAGTTGTGATGATGATTAAACATTTATGAATCCTTGGAGGCTTGAAGTGATGTTCTAATGATTGTGAAATTGAATATATGGCTTGATTTCTGAGTTTTTTGTGAATATGCCTGAATGATGGTAATGATGCATGAATGCTTGTGATGCTTGAATGAATGATGATGTTTTACTTCTATGTTATCGAGTCCTGGGGGTATTTATACCCAAAAATAAAGTTGTTGTCGAGAGCCTATGTCAGTTTCTAGATAATTCCAACTGAGCCATGATTTTCAGAACTCAGTGAACTATATAACTCTGTATCCTCTGCAAGTGCGAAGATTAATAAAGCTCAGTAATCTCAGTTATCTCTGTAATCTCTGTATTGCTAGTAATCTAGCATCAGACCTATACTCAGCCCAGTCCTAATGGAACTCAAGTGATTCAATTCTAATCTCTAAAATGATTCGAATAATCTCATCAAGCTATGTATCGCCAGTCAGATACCATGATTTGATATTGTTTCCATCAGATACAGAACCAAGTAATCTTAGCATATTTAAGACAGATCATTTGAGAAACATGATCAGGTAAATAGATTTAGCTTTATTATGTTCATTCTAAGGATTCAGTGAGAGTCTTTCAGTTGGGAGTAGAAACTAGCACCAAGCGAGGGAAGGGATGGCGATTCCTCCCATTAGAGAGAGAGGCTAGAGTCGTTAGTAGCAATCCCTAAACTCCAGAACTGCATAGCCACCGCAGGATACAAGAGTCCCCGTCAGTAGAGGCTGTCACTGTCAAATAGGTTGACTATTATATTGCCTCAAGTCGACTTCCTATGAGGGTCATCCCATCAGAGAGGCTTGACCTGAGAGTGAGTCTTTACCCGTGGTACGGTGTTGACACCCTTCCATCTGGGGTTACAAGTTGGATCCCAACTGTGGTAGGTCGGGGCATGTCGGTTAAGTGACTACTTCCCACAGTTGCAGTTTTAGTGTCAATTTTCAAAAGTCAAGACCGTATGGTACAGTCATCTATCTCAGTAAGGAATTCAGATAGTTCCATTGATTCATGGACCATTCCGTCAGATAGGTTTGGCCTCATATACGGATGCTTACTATCATATTTAATGATCTCCCATTAGAGAGGCTTGATCTCAGTCTCAGATCATGTTGAATATTCTTATTATCATATTTAAAGATCTCCTATCAGATAGGCTTGGTCTTTTTCTCAGAATTTGTTGAGTATTCTTATTGTTGGATTTAGATATAATCCTATTTTCTTATCATTGATAAAGCTTCCGAAGTTATCTGTTAGAAAAGTTAAATCTCTAATTCTATCGGTTGAAAGCGATAAGCTCAGAACTCAGTATTTGATATAAGTATACCCAGATCCTCAGTTATTAGTAGCAGATGCATCAGTCGTTCAGTATCTCAGTGATGGTAGTGATTTTAGCTCACAGTAAAGCGATACCCAAGGTCAAGTATCTAGAGTTGTAATGATTATGAGTATGATTTATGCATTTTTGTATGTGTGCTTTTTTTCGTGTGGTATTCTCATGATCATTTAGGTTATACATATTTTGCATGTATGAGCCCTTGCATTTAGCCTTACCTCATCCACATACTCGGTACATTTTGTGCTGACCCATTTGCGCTATGGTGTCTCATTTGACACCATAGGTTTAGAGGCGCAGGACCCAGAGTATCATCAGCAAATCAATCCCTGTCAGTAATAGTAGCAGTGAGTCCTCTTCTTTTGAGGATGAGTTTCAGTTTTCTATTATTGTAATCAAAATCTTATTTACTATCAGTTGACGGAGTTAGTTGGGGACCTGTCCCATCAACTCCACAGTTTAGTCAGATTAGAGGCTTTTCAGACGGATGTCCTGTATAGTATTCAGTTTTATATTTTGAGTATTTATAGATATGTTGAACCTTATGGGCAGTTTCTGCATTTATTCCAAATATTATGTAGTGTATAGGTGCAAATATCAGTAAAGGGTTAGCTTGTGGTCCTTTGGGGTCACAAGCACCGTGTGACATCTCGGGATGGGATCTCGGGGCGTTACATGTCTATCTTCACTTCATAATTCCAAAATACCATCATACTATCAAAATCATACAGTACTCATCAGTACGAGAATAATGATACCCATATTCCACCACGGTGCTTCAAGTCCAAAAATGACACCAAAAACCCTAAGTGTGTACCACTTACAAAAATCATATTTCCAAGGTCAACGCAACGTCCATACATGATTAAGGAGAAAACCAATCTAATCTGGGGATAAAATCAAGCCCTTAAGCTATTAGGGGTTTTGGGTCAAGAAATAAGAAATTTATCAGGAAAGTAATGAAATCGTACCTTAATTTGGGATGATAATTGCATAAAAGCTGTTAATCAATCTCCCAAGTCACCCCATAGACTCAATTTTGATTTATCACACTCATTTAGGGTTTCTAGGTCATAAGGATGAGTCAAAAATAGACAAAACGCGGTTAAGGGGGTCATTTTATATCCACACCAGGTCTGAAGATGCTGCAATCGCCATCCAGGGATGACAATCGCACTAAGGCAATCGCAATAGCCTTTATGCGATCACGGTATCCCCTGTGAGCACCAGATATCAGCAAAGTCAAAAACTTATCTTTGTCCCTTGAAACTCATTCGGAGCCCCATGAACATGGTACAGCAGTGAAATTTGAATGTAAATCACATTTCAAGTCCGATGGAATCATCAAAACTTTCATCAGAGATCATTTTGAAAAAAAGTAGGGCCCATACCTATAGTTTTATTTTTCATAAAATCCGCTCAATAGCCAAAAATAAGTGTAAAAGCGTTGGGACCGAAACCAAGGGTCCCCCAACCTAAAATAAAAGGTTTGGATATGATGGCAAAGTTGAATTTTCCATCCAAGGTTTATTTTGACTAAATATGGGTTCTGTATCTATATTCCCATTTTTTCAACTTTCCAACCAATAGGTTGAAATGAGCTTAGGTGCATCAAAACCAGAACCAAAGGTCTACCTAGCCAAAAATCAATATTTTGGAGCTGCTGGTGCAGTTAGAATTTGCATCCAAGATCATTTTGCCAAAGTTTTTGCTTGGTGGCCATTTGAAACCAGTGAAGAATTTTAAACAGGAAATTGGCTCTAAAAAACGAATGTACTACTCAGTAACTTAATTGTAAGTCCCAGCAAGTTATAAATAATTTAGGGCAGTTATGTGAAAGCCCTAATGCTGGAAACAAGTGGTAATATGAAAAATGATCTAAAGGGTCATGAGAATATCCACTACTAAAATGACTTTTGTCCCCAAAAGTAAATGGCTAGAAAGAATTTGAAAAGATCAAAAGGATAAGGTACTGGGAATATATGCTCCGAGTATGACTTCCTAGATAACCTCTACGTAAAGAGCACACTTCCAAGGGATTTTGCCACAGGTACCCCTTTTTCAACCATCTCTCTCACTTTATTTCTATTTAGTCAAAACTCAATCTCAACCACCAGCTGGCCTTCAACTGAACAAAAATAGGCTGATGCACATAAACCTAAACCATAAGACACTAACACCATCTCGATATCCATACAAAGCAAAAAAGTCTCACCCAAGCCAAATTATCCCAAGTCATGAGTTGTACAACCGACTCTAAATCCAAATATAATTTTCTTTTACCATTACACACTTTTTATCTACTCCAAACCAGGAGAAAAATCACCTAAGTCTTGTGTATGCAGTCTTATCTTAGAGAACTCAAAGAACTAAAGTTGATCAACTGAAATTCCATACGACAACCGTGAGAATAAACTCATAATGCATTATTTAGGCACAAGTATGGATAAAATCAAGGAATTTCATCTTTGCTAATGCTGAAACTAGTCCGGATGTTAATCAAAATTGAAATCTAGAACTTTAAGGCATAACTACTTATCACTATATAATTCGCTCCATGATGTCCCATTGACCGAGAGTCAAAACCATACTGAATCCAACGCAAGTATACCACTCCCACTAATGACTGATGACTTATGGTCAAAACTAAAAGAACCAATATTAGTTCTATAGGCTATCATCTGAACACTTATCAAGTATAATTCATCCATAGTTGAGAAGATCAAATAGGAAACCATGGAGTAAGTTCATCCAGCCTATACATGAAATCCAAACTAAGACAAATCTAAAATGAAGGATGCATTCAAGCTTTACAATTACAAGCTTATATCTCAATATCTAGGTTGAACTGATCAATCTCAACTTCCTAAACCAACCATTGATCATACTATCTGAAGAAGACATATTTGTACCAGATCATGCTGAGCCAAAATTGAAACATAGATGAAGAACAAAATCGTAATAGAGGATAATCACTAGTTGAAAACACAAGAGACCCACTTCATATCTATTTGAGGGCATGAACTATCAAAGAATACTCAAGAACTCATAAAGGCCACAACCACTCTAGTGGTGGCAAAACACTAGCAACGTGGAGAAATGCAATTCAAGCCAGAAACTAACCAATCTAACACTTCATTGCATAAAAAAATAGCCATAGGCATATATCATTATGGAGAAACACTCCCCCAAGCCTCATTAGGCCAAAAAAACTCTAAAATAGGAATTTCCTGAATCCACCCAAGTAGGAAAGTCATCACTTAAACCATCAATGAATCACATCATCGAAGAAAAAAAATACCAATCTCGATACCAAGGCAAATTCAAGACCACCAATTGAAAATCAACAACTCATGATAAAGAATTTTCAATATACCAATTTAAGAAGCAATCACAAGACAGATCACCTACCTCTATCTCCCAAATTCCATGAAAGACAAGAATCACATTATGGTGAGAATGGAGCATCCCACTCCACAAATATAACAAGTGTAAACCATCACAAGGAGATGAATCCAAAAAAACAAAATAGATTAAATCAGGACATCTCAATGTCAAAATCAAATCACTATTAGGAAATGAAATATCCATAAATGAAAAACAGATCCAAAACTATTAAAGCTCACAATGGGCTATATTAAAAGTGATAGCCAAGGCAAAAACCTTCACACACAGGAGGTAAGTCCAAGAATCCCAAAATTAAAATTGGCGATATAGCTAAATTGTCATCTCTAGAACCATAAAAACCCATACAAAACCACAAAACCTTTTAACGTCGCCATACATTCCCGAATCAATCTAACATAGCTAACTAAGAGAAAAATAATCAACCTCTCCGCGTTATAGGAAAGAAATCATCAAATTGGTCTATATCTACTCCAGCTACTAAATAATATCAAAAAGAATGAGATAGTAACTAGACAATACTAGTCTAAACCTCTATCCAACGAGGATCAATTTCATCAAGTAATAATATCAAATAATATAAATAACCTCAAGTAGTCATAGTAATAGTAACAACAATATCAACATTAATATAATAAATAGGTAGTACCAAAATGAACATAAATATCATGTACCACTTAAGGGCCATAATAAGGCCAATGTGATAAGATAAATAGGACTCAAACCCAAAATCCACACCCATAGAGAGTAATTATCAATAAATATCTACCTCATCCACTACTAAAAAAAGCCACGAAGGTAGTGATATAATCATGAATTCAATAATAGGGCACACAATAATCAATATGAATGTATCAAGGAATATAATCATTAATAGGTACGAAAACCCTAATAAACATAAATGAAAGGGAAAAAGTAGGAAATAAAAGCACACGTATCATGGTAAAAACCGTAATTACGTGCCTAGCGGGCAGAGGAAGAATAAATCTGAAGGGGTCCAAACTCAGAACGAATAACTAAATCATCGACTGAGGCGTCAAGCACACTATCTCTAACTAAAGATGCCACAACATCATGAGGTTGATTTGAAAGAGGTGAATCACTAGAATCCTATGTTAGGGACACTTTCTAGACCCATGCATGATCTCTCTGTATTATTAACAAACTCTAAAAAAGTTTTAATCTTGGTGAGAAACACAAACTAAGCCTAAATGGTTGGCCAACTGACATTGAGATCAATCTCTAGAATAATGTCCATCCTTCTTGCAATCATAGCCTATCTCAAGAACTCTTTATTGGTGATGAATACATGCTAACTCTGTTTGATCACTAACTCATGTCTAGGGCACTCCCTGAACTAATGTCTCATCTTATCATAATTAAACCAAGATCCTAGATGAAATACCAATAACATTATACTAATGGCATGGCCTCCTGCCACCACTTCCATAAGTCCCAATACATTCTCTCTTCCTGGCCCTTACATAATTAAAAAATTAAGGAAAAAAGACCTAACTACTATCATATGATCCAATGCCAAGCGGAGTGGTGATGTTAAACCTCTAATAATTCCATGTACCATGTCCTATCTTGAAGGATACAACATAACTATGTGTCTGGCCTAATCTAAAAACCTAATCTTATACTCAGAAACTAATTAAGAACCCTAAAAACACCAACAATTCAAATTTAGGCATTAGAAATTCTCTATGACTCAGTTGTCATCCATGGTTGTGGGGAATATACAATCATAACTCTGATCCCTAATGGTAAACCTCAAAGGCTGAAGTAGTCACAAGTTCAATTATAGCTTAAGCTAGCCTTAAATCCTGTAGTAGATACTGAAGAGCTACAACTCTATCTCGAACTCTCTTGTCTAACACTGTGCTGAAGCTCTAAAAACACGTGTAGAATTCTCATTTACCTCTATCGACTATCTTGCATCACCTATTTAGGGACATGAAAAAATATGGGGGGCATAACCTTACAAGGAACCAGGTCCCTCGGAGTCAGATACAGAGAATAAAGCAGTAGCAATAAGCAAATAAAATTATGTAGGAAAGTAAAGAACTCAATGATTTAATGTGGAAAACTCCTTGCTCAAGGGGGGGAAACCACAACTTGCCCTCACAAGCACTCAAGAATCCAATATAATCAAACTCATGATTACCGACTCTATTGGAACTCAACTCTAAGCTACACTAATTTGTAACAACTATATTACAAATTCTCCTTGACAACTTTATCGAGATCTCTCCTCAATATTGATTAACTTTAACCAATATTACTCAGGTAACTCTACCCAAGCACTCTTAAGACACAACAAAAACATTACTCTAATAAGATGAGTAATTCAATCACAGACCAGGACTTAAGTCAATAACAGTTACTCTCTCAGCACATAGAAATTGGGAACTTGAGCAATATTGAGTTTTTGTTGTTTTTCTTCTTGAATAGAGAAATAGTAAAAACACTTAAATTAAGAAGTATTTTTTCTATTTATAGTAGTATAATGATTAGGGTAGAATTTTGATTAGTCCAAGTGTCCTTATTGGTACACATCTCACCTGCAAAATATGTAATATTAAAAGACAAAATAGTGTAGACATGTGAGAGTTGTATGTTTTTATGAAGACCCAGGGACTGGTCCAGTGTTATCAGCTTATCATCATCAAAATAAAATAAAGCAATTTTCTCCCTTTTGATGATGAAATACAAATTTTGGAGCATCAAACTTCATTCATCTCATTCAATCATAGTGATCACCACTACTGCTAGTGAATGTTCCCTTATACTATGCATTATGCCTCCTCTTTTCAATATACCAACATGCTTCCTCTTTTAATATACTAACATATTTCCCCTATCAATTCCCTAGACTTTAATATATCATCTTTAATATATGATTCACTACATATGTCATGCCTAGTACCTGGTCCCTACCATATAAATTTAGTATTCCCTATTTTGAAATTATTGAAAAGAAAAAATAGTAAATCAAGAATAACATAAGTACAAGTCATTTAACTTATGGTCACTGGGAAACACTAACATGAAGAACAACCTTTAAAGTAAAGAAAAGATAGATGAGACACACAAAAAAAGATTTATTCATATGTAAAAGTTAAGTATCATAGCAGTGCAAGATTTAAATTTTCTGTTCAATAGAGATAGCCATGGGAATCAAGAAATTAAACTAGGTAAATGACTTGGGAAAAGAATTTGGAGAGGTTGAGCCATCTTATTATTTTCTGTAGCATGAAATTGTAACAATTCCATGGTTAGCAACTATATCTCTGCATTCAAGCTAAGAACCTCATCATTTAGATTTGAAACTCTCTTCTTTAGCTCATTATTCTCAGTTCTAAGCTTTTCAAAGACACTTAGATCCTTATTAGAAAGATGCTAAATTGCCCTTTGTAATTTGCTAATCTCTATAACCTTTGTAGCTGTATTGAGCTTCAATTCCTCAATTTCTTTATTGAGCTCTTCTTTATAGATAGTTCTTGATTTTTTCTCCACACACCCAATTATGATCAGAGTTTTGAGACCAAATAGTCGTATCAAAATTCTAGGAGTTTAATTTTCACAAACAATTCTGATATAATCAAATACTCTATTCAACCAATATCCATAAGGCATGCCATGTCTTCTATTTTTTCCATGAAAAACTTATGTATGTGTTCCATCATTAGAGTTGGCAAATTTATCAACTCAAAATTGTTAAGACACTTCATCACATATAAGTCAGTAGCTAAAACAATGTTCCTTTTTTGTAATCTAGACAGAATAATTTTATTAATAAAATTAAGACTAATTGTAACTCACTTTTGAGTGATTTCTTATTTACTGCAGCTACAGATTTTCCTTTAACCTTTGATGTATTTGACATAAACTTTGTTGAGGGCTATTATTTAGAGACATGCCTCACACCACTGATAGTAACATCTAAAATTCTCCCAAGTCGTACACCATCAACATTCAGCCTCATTCCTAGAACTACAATAGTCATTTTCAGTCTATCTAGAAAAGTCCAATATAGAGTAGAATTCCCTGAGCATTCTTTGCTTTGGATTCCATTTCTTTAAATAATTCTATCACATACGATGAATCGAGTTCAACGAACTCTCCCTCATCTAAGATGGTGAGAATGGGTACTTCCATAAGATGGAGCCATCTTTGATGTTTAACAATCTCAACTAATTCCATCATGGCTGGTTTTTTTAACACACTTGAGTAAAAAATCCTTCCAGTTAGCACCTTTTTATTTCTCAAAAACCTATTTTGGACTTATTTAGAGACATATTTTCTTTTTTTCTCCAGTTTTGCCTTTTTAGAAACACTAATAGTTTCTCCTTCAGTCATTTTCCTCTTTTTGGGATGAGGTCCTTCATAAGTTTGTATCTTTTGGAAGAAATTCTAGACTTTTTCTAAAAATTCTTATTATCTTACTGACATTTTGTTCCTTAGGAACAAAAATGGCCTTTTTTGGGTTATTTGATAGTAAAATAAGATTTTTAGCAACCCAACCATCATCCATCATGATACTACCATAAGGGTTATGAGGTTTTAGGGATGAATCTTCATCAATGAGTTGAGTGAATAAAAAGTGTGTCTTTAAAAGGATAAGATATCTTGACCAGGTTGGTTTTTTAGAGGAAAGGTTCAGATAAAGGTTCTATTTTTTAGGGATTTCATCATTAAAGGTTCATCCAGGTAGGTATTTATTACAAGAAGTTCAATCAAAGGTTGTTCTGACAAGGATATGAAGGATGAATCAAACTTGGTGCTTTGAAGAAGGTTTGAGAAAGGATTTTTATCTATAAGTTCAGAGTCTTTTGTGGGGAATAAGAATGATAAATTAACAGTCATTTGGAAATCCTTATCATAAGAAGGCTATTTGAGACCTGGTTTTTCTATTGACAAGAGAGGGTTTAGGTACTTCAAGATTTGAGGGTATGAATAAGCAAAAAGATAGGTTTTTGAAAAAATAAGATGTGATTGATTTTAATTTTAGGTTAAATCATCTATCTTTTTAGGAGAGGATAATTTTCTAACATAGATAGAGAAGACACAACTTTTTTTGATAGAACAAACAGTTCCAAATTCACGATACTAACCTGAGAGATGGGACTAGGTCCCTTTGTTTCTTGAATGAGTCCTTAAATTTGTGTCTATATTAACTATTTTTTTCCAAATTTATCCTATGTGTGTATACATACAATGGTATGGTACTAAGTTATAATAACAAAAACATACTTTATCAAGAATACATGTCTCCTAATCATTGCCAATTTTGTGGTGAAAGACTGATCCATCTAGTAGGTCAGGTTATTTTGATCAACCTCGGCCTCAACCTATTCTTCACAAAATTTTCCATATGAAGTTCCTTAGTAAAGATGTCTATTATCGGATCCTCAGCCTTACAAAAATTTATGGATATAGCTCCATTCTCAAAATTGTCTCTCTGAAAATAATGCCCCACATCAATATGCTTTATCCTCTTATGCTACATAGGACTCTTAGCCAACTTGAGAGCACTTGTATTATCACACATCAGAGGGATAGTGTTTGAGACATTACCAAAATCTATTTTTTATTATTTAATCTATAATAATTGAGCATAATAAGAAGCTGTAGCCACATACTCAGCTTTAGCAGTAGATAAATCAACTAAATTCTATTTCTTAGAACCCTATGAAATTAAGGAATAACCCAAAATATGATACATTCCTGAGTTTCTATTTCTATCCAACAAATATCCATCATAATCGGCATCAGCTTATCCTATTAAATCAAACCTAACTCCAGATGGATATTACAGGACCAGGTCCCCTGTCCCTTTTAGATACCTGAGAATTATTTTTACCGCTTTAAAATAAAACTTCTTTGGGCAAGCCTAAAATCTGGCACACATTCCCACACTGAATACAGCATTTGTCCTACTTGTAGTGGGATATACTAAGGATCCATAATCCCCCTATACATTGTCTCATTAACTAAAGGACCAGGTTCATCATTATCTATCTTTGAACTTTTTCTAATTAGAGTTTCAATTTTCTTGGTTCAATTAGCATACTGAAGGACCTAGTTCATTATTATCATGCTTGTTTTAAATTAAATCTTAACATAGTGATTCAGAATTAGCTCCAAAGATTATGTCATTAACATATATCTTAAAATTTAGTTAGTTTCTACCTTTGCACATTAAAAAGAGAGTATTGTCAATTTTCCCTCTTTTAAAGTCATTTTCCTGAAAAAACTTTAAAAGTCTCCCATACCAAGCCTTTATTGCTTGCTTCAACCCATAAAGAGATTTGTCCAATTTAAGCATATGAAAAGGAAAATCTGCATCTTTAAAACTTAGAGGTATCTTGACATACACTTCTTCATTCAAGTTTTCATTCAAAAATCACTATTGACTCCATTTGGAAGAGTTTGAACTCCATGTAGGCAGTAAATGCAATAAGAATTCTGATAGCCTCTATTCTTTATTCAAAGGAAAATGTATCATCATAGTTAATTCCTTTCTCCTAATCATAACCTTGAACAACAAACCTTGCTTTATTTCTTTCAAAATACTAAAGCTCCTCCTATATTGCATTGATCCAGTCAATATCTTTTAGAGCTTCTTTCACAATTTTGGTCTTAATCTAGGACAAGAATACTGAGGATGCCATGATATTCTTGGATTGAGCTCTTGTCAGGACTCTAGATTCCAAAGGTGTAGTCATATTCTCAAATGGGTGAGAACATTTATGCCTCTAGTTTGATATTCTAAGATAAGTTCCACTACAACCAGGTCCCTGAAGATTTTGAATGGACCCTTCTAGATATTCAACTGGATCAAGGGTCTGTAACTAAGGTCCTAGATCACCATCACCTTCATCATTCCCAACTGCATCATTTAGTCCTTGACCCTCATCTTTAGTAATATCATCCCTTTGAACATGAATGAGTTCTTCAATATCAGAATCTTTATTATTAACTTGATTCACTAGCTTTACTGACTCATCATAGACCATATGTATACTTTCTACCATACACAAAGTTCTTCTATTGAAAACTCTGTATGCTTTTCTTGTTGAGGAGTAGCCCATAAATGTTGCTTCATCACTTTTGGAATTAAACTTTCCTAGTTTATTCTTCCCATTATTTAGCACAAAGCACTTGCACCCAAAAGTCTGACATATTCAATCTTAGGATTTCTATTGAACACAAGCTCATATAGGATCTTGTTTTGGAGAGATCTAATCAAACACATATTTGTCATATAACAGAACAACTTCACTTCAAAAGCTCTTTGGAAGCCAACTATCAATCAACATGGTCCTGTCAACCTCTATGAGGGTTTTGTTCTTTCTATCAACAACTCTATTTTGATCAGAGTCCTAGGTGCAGAGAAGTTGTGACTGATTCCATATTCTTCATAGAATCCTACAACTTGGGAGTTCTCAAATTCCGTTCCATGATCAGATCTGAATTTAGCAAGCTTACAATTTATCTTCATTTGAATTTTCTTAGCTAAATTTACAAGAACCTCATAAGTTTCATCCTTAGTTCTCAAGAACATCAGGTGAACCTAGAGTAGTCACCCACAATGACATACATACTTCTTTCCTCCTCTACATTAGAATTTAAAGGTCAACATAGATCTATCTGCAGCAACTCAAGAGGTCTTAATGTACTCACATGCTACTTCAGCTTAAAGAAAGACCTAATTTGTTTACCTTTAACTCAAGTATCAAAAACCTTATTGTCTGGAAATTTAAGATTTAGCATGCCACGGACCAGGCTATCTGAAATCATCCTGTTCAGCAAAGAAGAAATTACATGTTCTAGCCTTCTTTCCACGGATCAACATCTTCACTTTGAATACTTAAGCATGTTAATTCCCCATCAACTACAGACTTTAAGTCATCCATATAAATATTTTCAAACCTTTTAGATTTGAGAATTACTCTCCCAGACTTCAAGCTTGATACAGTACATCCATCAAATGAGAATTTTACCTCATTACCTTTATCACAAATATGAGAAAAACTTAGAAGACTGTACTTGAGGCCATTAACATAGTACACATGTTATATTACTTATTAAGTGATTTTCCAATATTTCCCATGCCATAGATATATCCCTTTTTACCATTTCCAAAAGAGAAACCTTTACCTTAAAGTGTCTTGAGAGAGAGAAAGCATTCAGTCCTCCTAGTCATGTGCTTTGAGCATCCACTATCCATAAACTAGTTCTGACCGTATTCCTTTCTTCTACCTACAATCAAAATTATTTTTTAGATTTGGGAACCCACTTGAGTTTGAGTTTCCAAAGGGAAGATAAATGATTGATCAAATCTTTCATGGCCCATCTAGGTAGAAACTTTTTCTTCAAATTATTCAACGGAATAGAACCCTTAGGGTATCAATTTTCCTGATGGATGTATCTACCACTACTCATTATAGCTCTAATCTAACATTTGCAGTTTTTCTTTAAGTTCCCATCTCTTCCACAATGAGTGCATAGAGGTTTGTAGACCTCTTTTTTAACCCAATGAATAAATTTTCCTTGAGACCCATTATTGACTCCCTAACTAGTTAAATTAGAAAGGATTTGTGATGATATGGTCCATTTTAGGGATTTTTTAAGATCTTCTCTTATTCAGACGAAAGCCATTACTAATTCTTCATTCTTATGGAGTGAAGTCATGAGGTTCTTTTGAGAATCCCTCAATTTTTTTCAAGCTTAAATTGAAGCCTTGATGCTTCTATCTTCCCTTTACCATCAAAATTATTTACTTTCTCTAATTGACTCATTAAATTTAGATTTTTAGATTTCAATTTTGTGAACAATTCTTCTATTTCAAATATCTGGAGAGTTAGGGCAATTAATCCAAGATCTTGATTTTCTACTTTCTCTTCTAGAACATTTTTCTCATTAGTCAGTTCTCACACAGAATCAATCAATATATTTGCAAGCTACTTTGTTCTTCTAGAAGAGTAGTCATCTAAATTTTCCATAATGTCAAAAAGAGTTACTTCATTTTCTTCTTCATATTCAGTGTTTTCCATAAAATCAAACAAGGAGTAAAAGATGGCATTATCATCCTCCACTGCCAGCATAAAGACATCTTCAGGCTTCTGAAATTCATTAGATTCACTAGATGAATCTTCCCAGACTGTCGGATCTTATTTCACTACTTAATCAGCTACAATCTTTCTGTAACATGCTGCACTCATGAGCCAAAAATCGAATTATCATTCGTACAAGAGTAAAATCTAGTCCCATTATTTATATTTGAATAATTGTTTCATGATCATTAGCCTAGTGTAAATAGTGCTTATGAGGTGGAACAATTTTATTAGGAATCACTTAGAGCAAAGTTGAACAATGAACCTTTGATTAGGCCAAATATTGATATTTGATTCTACAAGGGTAAGATTTTTTATTTGTAAAACTATTTTAATATGTTAATTTTTCATCTCAAGACCCGCCATATTGTAGATAATTGAATTACCATTCCAACAATACAAATTTTGCCTTAATCTGATACCTGACCAAAGAGTTATTATCATGCTAAGGATATGCGTTGCATGACAAACACCAATAGCCCATGGATGGTCTGTGCTTTTGGCATGCACCACACACCCTTTGGTGTGCTTTGGTTGTGTGACGTCCATCAAAGGAGAAGTTCCAAAATTGCTCCATTTTGACTTAGTTTAAGGGCGTTGGAGTCTTTTCACACTCTAAAACCATTTCTAATCATTCATAAACAAATTAAGTGGTCTTAAAACATGTTATTTCCTCTCTCTTAATCCTAAATGTCCAATATACAATTTAAAACCCTTCCCCTCTTCCCAAGAACAAAATTCAAGTTTCTTCCAACTAAAACTCAAGAAGTTAACTTCCAATAGCAAGCTTTCTTCAAGTAGTCGTTCAATCAAGGTGTGTGGGGTTTATGAACAAGGTTATTCTTTCATTCTTGTGACCAAAGTGCATGGTTTTAATATTAATTAATTTATTTTGAGTTAGTTTTCATATCCAAATTGCTCTATTCTTGAAGTCTGTTACTACCATGAGATTGAAAGCTTTAAGTATATCAAGAATTGCATATATTCATGTTTTAACTTATAAGATTCATATTTTGATTTTAATTTAATTATCTTGACTTTGTATTGTTGAAATATTTCAAGATGATTATTGAGAATGAAGTTTAGTCATGAATTTCTAAGAATTTAAGCATGTATTATAAGCCCTAACTACAACTATTGAGTTTAGTAGAAGATTATTCTC
Organism: Capsicum annuum; assembly: GCF_002878395.1. Classification (NCBI taxonomy): domain Eukaryota; kingdom Viridiplantae; phylum Streptophyta; class Magnoliopsida; order Solanales; family Solanaceae; genus Capsicum; species Capsicum annuum. The sequence continues at coordinate 110,865,666 of NC_061111.1, read as the reverse complement.
TTAAGCTCCATTAATAATTTTATACTATGATACAAAGCAAAGATTCTGTTGATCTTAAGATAATATATGGACTCCACATTTGCTTATCTTGATTATGATTTAAAGTAAAGAAAAGAATAACCGATTTTCACTCTATATAACCCAAATGTTAATTTAAGGTGAATTTCCTAAAGTATGAGCATATAAGTATTTTGTGAGTAGTATTTATCACCGAGAAGAAAATGTGGATGAGTGTATCCTTGATTCCTAGAAACTATGATCCAACATAGGTTAAGATTTTTCCCAATATGGATGAAGTTCAGTGATCACTAAGATTAAGATTTTATTTCGATGGCAAGTATAAGACAGCTCTCCCCAACGTGAGTAAGACGTTGGAATGCATGATAGCTCATGTGATTTATGTTGGTTAGAAGACTAAGCCAAAAAAATAATAGTTAGTAAAGATTTTATAACAAAGTGTTAATAGTTAGTAAAGATTTTATAACAAAGTGTTATGATTCACAAAGTTTATCCTAATGCTTCGTTACTCATGTTTATGATTTTTCAGTCTTTGTTTTATTTAATCTCAAGGTAAGTCATTTACTCTTAACATGCATCATTTAAAAGTCTATGGGTATATTTAGTTAATATTTTACTTATTCATTCACCACACATACTCAGTATATTTCATAAGTACTGACCCACATATATGTCTGTGTTACATTGTACCATAATGTAGGTACCGGTTGTAGTTCAAACATCATAATCATACAGTTTGGAGCCTCTATTCAACAAGTAATGAGTTCTTTTGATTTGAGGACCTAAGTCAATTATAGTTCCAGTATCATCTTTATTCAGTCATATTAATTAGGGATAGATAGGGGTTATGTCCCGACTACCTATAGTCAGTATTAGTAGAGGTTTTGTAGACGGTCATTCAGATTTGATATATTTACTTTCAGTTTTGTTTTGTATAACCAAATTATAAATATTTTAAACAGTGTTGTATTGAACATATTCGTTAAAGATATTTATTCCACTTATTTCTTTTAGATTTATGTATCTTATTTAGTTGCACATTAGTTTTGCCAATATCATAGGTTTGCTTATGATCACTTATTATTCTAAACTCATGTGATGTCCAAGGAGTAGTCTTAGGGCATCAAAAACATAGTATTAGAGCACAAGGTTCAAGTTTCCTAGGGAGTCTATGAAGCTGTGTATAGTAAAGCCTTGCAGTAGGAACGAAAATGTATGTACTTTTCTTTGAGAGGCTACAAGGAATTTAAGAAATGTTTCTCTTTATTCATGTCTCAGAACGTGCTATAGAAAGGTTCTCTAAGAAACTTATACCAATTTTCATCATGCTCCATTCATGTCAACTCTGCCTTATTTTCAAGGTAACAAAAATAGAGAAGCTTAAATTTCTATTGATAGAGTTTTCTTAGGCAGTCCCCATAGATAGCTATGGGATTGCATGTTGGCTCAAAAAGTATCCCAACAGAGCCTTTATTATCCAAAGTTTGAAAGATCTCATTCATGTTCATGAAAATCATGCACTAAGCCAAAGTTAGATATCCCCTCAAAGTCCTTCTTAGATCCTATGAAATCATATGATCTAGAGTTAGAAGCATGAACATAGAATATAGCAGCAGTAAAGTGGGAATAGTGTTTATTGGAATTTAGTGGATTATTTATCCATAGGGCTAGTTGTATGAAAGGTGAATCAATAGGCTTGAAATATTTTATGCAAGAATTTAAGTTTGTTGATTCAAAATTAAGTATGATGGTGTGGATTTAATTTAGTGGTGTGCCCAAGGTAATATGGGATTTTAGTATTTCTATGTTTTTAAAGTGTGTGTTCTTAGATAGTACCCTTGAGTTTCTAAGTAAAAATGAGGCTAGTAGTGTAGTATATGATATTCTTACCAGCTAAGTTATGGGTTATAGGTGGTTGATCTTGGGTATTTTTTTGTAATGGTATTTCTCATGGTTTAGGGATAATATAAGCTTAGTGATGTGATATTAGTAGGCTTTGAAGGAAAAGAAGCAAATTATATGTTTAGCGAGGCAGGTATGTTGTCGAGAAGGGTATAAGTATGTGATAATGATTGCTAAAACTAAAGAATGTTACGGATAGTCTATATTAAGGGAGTGTTCAATAATGAAGTTAGTTTAGTTCATTAAACATTTGGAAATATCCATGTTAAGTGTTAGAATTTAAGATTGAATCTTTGTTGATTGAGCTAATAGAAAGAATGGTTGAAATTCTAGATGGTTGTGAACTCAAGATATGGTGATACACTTAATGAATATAACTTAGTAAGTGCTCAATTTCTTATTGATGATTAGTGGTGCTATAGAAATCTAAGAGTTGTATCTCAAAAAAATTACCTGCAACGGGTTTTACATTTTTATGTAAAGTTTTTTAGGGTGAGTTTCGTATTTATGTGTATGGTTATATCTCATACTCCCTAGTAAAGTGGTTGCAGATCAGTTTAGAGTTTATTAAATGGGTCCACTGACTTTGAATGATAGCTTGAATCTAAGGGTGAGATAGTAGAATAAGAAACGAAGTCAGACTCAGATTCTAAAAGTGATGCCAGTGTATTGTAGAATATCAGTAGGGAAGGAAGATGCCTGACCCATTCCTATTACGGGACAAATTTTGTACTTTAGTTATCATGATATCTGCTAAAGCCTCACAAGTCATCTCCATGATCATAGTTCATATTCGTGTAATTGCCATAAAGCCATGTATACTCCCAGTTCTTAGTATGAGGAATTCCAGTTCACACAAAAGTACAAATCATATTCCATGAATTCATGAACTTCAAACTCAATTCATGCATCTCATGGCTCATGTACCCATGATTTATAGTATGTTCATTTCTAAGTACTCATGTTACACACTTAATGGTTGGTGAAATTCAAATTATGTCATATATTTCCTTAGTTTAGATCTTTTAACTAAATCCATGCCATAGATGCCCTATTCCCCAAGCCTCAATAAAGTGTCAAAGTTATGTATAGTATGATTTCATGCTTCAAGTTTTCGTGTTATAACCTCTCAGTAGGCTCTCATTATGAAAAGATAGTAGTGATGGATAATTATTTAGGTAGGAGAGAGTAAATGATTCTTATTGAGAAAAGATTATGGAATGCTTGTTTTTTCCAAGGCTATAAGATTAAAGGAAGATTGAGGCAAAGCTTTTAGTATATATCATAGTTAGTTGAGAATTCTATTTATTTCTTTATGGGATAATACAGGGAAGTTTTTATTGATAGAAATTTTATAATATGTGGTTCTAATGATAGGCTTAGATGTTATGTTAGTTTAGGAGTGGATAAATGTATTGTGCACTAGAGAATTTCTAGTAAGAGGTTGAAATTAGTTGATGAAGTGGTAATAATTATCAATCTTGAGATGAGAGCTCTGAAAATACATAGGATATTGAATCCAGGGTATAGACTAGTACTATGGTATTATGGGTTGTACCTTGTTACTTTGAGTTAGGCTTGAACATGGTGAGAGTATGTAGCTACATTCAGACTATGGCTGGAGTACTTATACGTACACATATGTGTATGCCAGAACCATGTATAAGATTAAAGTGGTCAGTTGCATTGCCTAAAGCAAAGTGATTCAATCATATCTTATGTTTAATAGGCCTATAGTCCATGATTAAAGAGTTGTATCCATGTTCTGATTCCTTAGTCAGACATTCTACTCAGATCATGCTTAAAACTCTTTGCTCCCTAATATTAATAGAACTTCTTAGAAAGAGTATTGAAGTAAATACTCCAATTGAGTATAAGCTTTCAATGTGATTCAGTCTGTATAGCCAGTAATTCAATTTAGTAGTCAAACAGATAAGCTCCTATGGTTTTCCAACTTTCCATCTAGTCTTACTATCCGCAGTTTTATGAGTATGGTTATTCCATGAGGTAAAATATTCACATCCACGCAAATTATGAGTTTAGTTCAGTTCATACAACATGTCTATGATTCAGATATTTAGTCATGATTCAGTTCAGTAGTGTTCAGTGAATGATCTCACTTTTTCAAGCATTCCAACTCAGACATTGTAATACCCCTTTTTTGACCTTTTGTATCGTTATATCATGATTCGTGATTACATAATGTACTTGACTATGCCATGAAGTCCTTTTCTTTTTATTTCTATACGTGTCTTATTGAGGGACAATTCCTAATGAGAAGTTATGTATCCTATTCTATCCTTTGTAAATCTTGGTATTTTGTGGCATTAGTTATCAATTCACAGTTTTATATGTATGATTGTATCATGAACATTTCAAGTGATTTCTAAACTCTCAACATTAATTAGCTCCTTATAGTTAATAAAGTCAAGCTAGCTCAAAAATTAGTTCCATGATAGGAGTTTTAATGTTTCCACTCCGCTACATCCCTCATTAGAAGACATGTCATGTGTAACTTATTCCATACTTCTAAAGTTTCAATAAGTTCCTACCCATTATTCGAGGATGAATGATTCCAAGGAGGAGATAATATTACACCCCATATTTTTGAGCTAAAAATAAAAATCGTCATTCCTACGTGTGTAAACTCTAATCCCATGATTTATATTTGAATACATATGCCATGATCATTAGCCTAGTGTAAAGAGTTCTTATGGGGTGGAAAAATGTTCAAAGAAATCACTTAGAGCAAAGTTAAGCTTAGAGCCTTTGACTCGGCAAAATCTTGGTATCTGATTATATAAGGGTAAGATTTGAATGTGTATAACTCTTTAAATATGTGGAATTTTTCATCTCAAGACTCACCAAATTACATATTATTAAATTATCTTTACAACGATACCAATTTCATCACAATCTGATACCCGAGCGAAAGATTATGAACATGCTAAGGTTGTGTGTTGCATGACAAACGCCAATAGACACTGGATGGGTTGTGCTTTTAGAGTGTGCCACACACCCTCAGGTGTGCTATGGCAGTGCACCGCCTAGCAAAAGAAAATTTCCAAAATTTCTCTATTTTGACTTAGTTTAAGGGCGTTGAAGTCTTTTCATACCCCTAAACAATTTCTATGATTCTTAATATAATTAAGGGGTCTTAAAACATGCTATTGCGAATATCTTAATCCTAAACATCCAATAAATGATTTAAAACCCTTCCCCTCTTCCCAAGAACAAAATTCAAGTTTCTTCCCTCAAGAACTCAAGAAGTTAAGTTCCAATTTCAAGCTTTCTTCAAGAAGTCGTCCAATTGAGGTACGTGGGGTTTATAAACAAGGTTATTCTTCCATCCTTGTGCCCAAAGTACATGTTTTTAATATTCAATTAATTTATTTTAAGTTTGGGTTCATACCCAAATTTCTATATTCTTTAAGTATGTTACTACCATGAGATTGAAAGCTTTAAGTGCATCAAGAATTGCATATATTCATGTTTTGACTTATAAGATTCATATTGTTATTTTTATTTCATTATCTTGAATTGGTATTCTTGAAAGATTTCAAGATGATTATTGAACACAAAGTTTTGTCATGAATTTTTAAGAATTTAAGCATGTATTCTAAGCCCTAATTACAGGTATTGAGTTTACAAAAAGATTATGCTCTTAAGCTCCATTGATTAGTTAATACGATAATTGATCTATTGATCTTAAGATAAGATATGGAATCTACATTTGTTCATCTTTATTATGATTTAAAGTAAGGAGTGGTTTCCACTTTATAAAACCCTTATTCTAAATTAAGGTGGATTTCCTAAAGTATGAGCAAATAAGTATTCTGGGAGTAATATTTAGCATCGAGAAGGGAATGCGGATAAGCATATTCTTAATTTCTAGAAACTACGACCCAACATAAGTTATATTTTTTTCCAATATGTGTGAATTTCAGTGATCACTAAGATTAACGTTCTATTCGGATGGAAAGGATAGGATAGCTCTCCCCTACATGGATAATACATTGGACTCCATGATAGCTCACATGGTTTATGCCGGGTAGAAAACTCTCCAAAAAAAAAGAAAGAATAGTAAGTAAAGCTTTAAGAACTCAGTGTTATGGCTCACAAAGTTTATCCTTATGCTTCATTACTCATGTTTATGATTTTTCAGTCTTTTTATATTTATGCTCAAGGTGAGTCATTTACACTTAGCATGCATCATTTGATAGTCTATGTGTGTACGCAGTTATTGTTTTACTTATGCATTTACCCCCACATACTTTGTACATTCCAGAAGTACTAACCCACATATATGTCTTTGTTCTACATTTTCTAATAATGTAGGTACCAATTGTAGTCTACAAATCATAATCAGACAGTTTCCAACTTCCATTTAGTAGGTGATGAGTTCTTTTAATTCAACGACTTGAGTCAACTATAGTTTCAGTATCATCCTTATTCAATCGTATTAATTCAGGATAGTTAGGGGTCTTGTCTTGTCTACCTTTAGTCAGTATTAGTAAAGACTTCATAGATGGTCTATGTATTTACTTTCAGTTTTGTTTTGTATAATCAACGTGTAAATGTTTTAAACAGTGTTTTATTGAACATATTCAATGAAGAGATCTCTTCTACTTATTTATTTTAGATTTATGTATCTTATTCAGTTGCTCACGAGTTATACCCTTATCATGGGTTAGCTTAGGATCACTTATAGTTCTACGTACTATGTGACGTCCAGGGAGTAGTCTTAGGACGTTAGGCCTTTTTCTTGACTTTTTAGGCACCTGGTCATTCTTCTTTCCTTCGTTAGATCCAGATTTTAGATATTCCTGATAGTCCATTCTGTGCAGTGGAAAATGTTCGAAGAAATGCTCAGGACTTCCACATTTGTGACAAGTTTCTGAAATACCTCCCTTTTTGCTTCTACTTTTTCTTCTTTGAACTGACCACTATTCTTCATTGCTCTAACAATCCTTTTTTCCAAGTAGGCAACATCAGTGTCCTCCTCACTTGAATCAGACTCTTAAGCCTTTATATTAGACTTTTCCCTTTGTAATTCCTTCTTCTCTTGACCTTGCTACTTTTTGCACTTATGAGTCATTAGATTACCAATAAGTTCATCTATAATGAGATTCTTAAGGTTTCTTGCCTCAGTAAGAGCATCCACTTTGATTTCCTAAGACTTATGAAGAACACCTAGAATTTTTCTCACTTTCTTATACAAGGAATCACTTTTCCTAGACAGTGCAGCTCATTATCGATTGAAACTTTTATTGTTTCTCCTTCTTTCATGGAAAAAGTTTCATACTGAGTATTCAGTATGTCAACTTTTGAATCATTCACATCAGTTGTTCCTTTATGGGCAGTCTTCAGTGAGTCCTGGATTTTATTAGAATTTTCACAAGCAGAAATCCTGTTATAATCATCTGGTCTTGTACAACAGATAAGCAATTTCTTTGCCTTGTAATTCTTGTGAAATTTCTTTAGATCTTCATCATCAAACTATCTCCTAGTTTTTACAACCATCCTTGTTAGGTATCCTTCTTTGACCTCTTTATCTGGCACATGAGGACCATCAAGTGTTATATCTATCATCTCACTTTCCTTATCCATAATAAAGTCATATATCCAAATTTTCCACCACCCATAGTCTTGCCTATTAAAGTGGGGTAGTCTAGTGGTATATTACCCTTCTTCCAGATTAGGTGAAGCAGCCATGATTACGAACTCACTCTAGGTGTGATACTTTCAAAGTGTTCTTGCTCTAATACCAATTGATGAAATGCGGGGGGTGTACCATCTTACAAAGGACTAGGTCCCTTAGAGTCAGATATGGACAATAAAGCAATAAAGTAGTAAGGAAATAAAACTTTGCTTGAAAGTAAAGAACTTAATGATTTACGTGTAATCCTCTTTGCTCAAGGGAGGAAAAACCATAGCTTGACCTCACAAGCACTTAATAATCTACTAATAATCAAACTCAAGATTACAGACTTTATTGGAATTTAAATCTAAGCTCCACTATTTTGTAACAACTCTATTACAAATTCTCCATGAAAACTCTGTCGAGATCTCTCATCAATATTGATTAACTCTAACCAATATTACTCAGGTGAGTTTACCTATGCAATCATAAGAAACAAGAAAAGCATTACTCTTATAAGATGGGTAATTCAATTAGAAACCAAGACTCAACTCAAGACGATTACTCTCTCAGCACATAGAAACTTTGAACTTGAGCATTATTAAGTTTTCACCATTTTTTTCTTGAATAGCTAAATTGCAAAACCTCTTGAATTGAGAATCATTCTTTTATATCTATAGTAGGATAATAATTAGGGTTGAATTTTCATTTGTCCAGGTTTACTGATTGGTACATAACTCACTTGTGCAGTTTGTTACACTAACAAACAAAACTGCGCAGATATGTAACAATTGTATGTTTTCATGAAGACCCATGGACCTGATCCCTTGTTTTCATTTGATCATTATCAAAAAAAGATATAGCATGATATAATAGAGCTAAAGAATGTACTTAAGGTTTATATCAATGTGGACATATGACAAAGAGTCAAGAAGTGAATTTCCTAAGAATGTCCCTCTAGCTTCCCAAAGATAGGTTAAGAACGTCTTCGCACTGATCCGCAGGACTCCACTAAACACTTATCTCTTGTACTAACACATCGATGAATCCTAGGCTCTAATTCTAATTTTTCACAACCCAATTTTTTAGGTCATAATGGCGCCGACTATAACCCTACTAGTAGACAAGCCAACATCATAGTCTAGAATGGCTAGTAAAGGACTAATCAATAGATAAAGGAAAGAATGCAAAATATCCAAATGCATGATCAATTACACAATATAATCCCAAGACCTAGTGGCATCAGACAAGATTTGATAATATAACACGAGTACAAATGAATACTCTAATATAACTTGTATCCGAATACAATATAGAGACTAGTCTAATACATAAAAGGGTGGTAATTAATACTTCAAACATTAGGAACTCACTCTAAGTCTCCTAACCATAGCTGCTATGCATGAAGTACACATAAATAGTGTTAACCCATACTATGATCTACAGGCTACCGAAGTATAGTATGAGTACCAAATGAATGGTACTCAATAGGCAACTACCAATTAAGCTCCAAAGATAAAGCAGATATACCTAACATATAAATAGAATGGAAAATACATATAAAGAGTCCAGTAATCGTATAGCTAGCTAATAAGATAATAAGGATGATCAATCCTATTCTTGTGCAAGAGACTTACATAATAAGTCTAAGAAGGTGTCAAGGATGAACTATCCTATTCTAGAAATACTCAGAAATATCAACACTATACCTATATCATTGGAAAATAGCAAGTAAGAGTGGAAAAAAGATATATATATATAAGTATACAAAGATAGGGAATAGGTATATAGTTGGAGTAAATAAAGGAAAGAAGGGATTTACTATAATACCATAGCTACAATATCTAAGTATGCACATATATATAAGTTCATAACCAAGATCTACTCAAAGTATAGCCTAGATCATCAGACTAGCTATTTAAGACCTCATAATCATAATAGGAGCTAGTGCTAGAATACCCAGGGTTCTAATCCTTATATCAAGCCATCAGATAGTCATGCATAATAATGTAATTATAAGACAAAAGAGGTCGGAATTATACCTCAAGTATCAACACCAAATCAATGGACAATCTTTCATGAACTAGCCATAAAATTTATCATTATAATGATAATAAAAATATGAGTAACCAGCTACTTTGGACAAAAAAATATCTAACTGAGATTATCACGTGCCCCTACCACTCAAAACTCATAAGGTTCAATCAGCATACAGCACACCATAAGGTAGAGTAACCACCCAAACCTATGCAGCCCCCCATTGAGTTAATAGATATAGGTGCATACTGGTGATAGGTAATTCCTATGTAAGAATGAATGAATCAAAATTCACAATACAATAAACATCTTCATCATCACCATTATTATTCTTATGACCATCACCATATTCATCATCCTCATTATAAACATTCTCTGACCATGGCGAGTATATATATATGTATGTATATATATATACACACATATATATATATATATTCAATTAATAGGTATCATTATATCTATAATACCTTATACTTTTCCTAGCTTGAAAAGTTTCCCAAGAATGTTAGAAGCTTTCTTTGAAAGATGAATCCACTTCTGTACACATGGTATTTTAAATATTTTCACTTTTGACCAGTGGAAAATTCAATAAGATTTCCATTGATACAAAAATCACCCAAATCCAACACCCGGGTGAAGAGTTACAACCATTTTAGTGAGACAGTGTATCACCTGAGCCTTCAGCGCATCTTGAAAATAACTCAAATGGTAATTGTCAATTTCCAGTTTTGCTCCATGATAGTGGTGCATCGCGCCAAACTTCCAGGTCACAGACAAGGTGGTAACTCGATAGCTCCACATCGTGCCACTGTGCAATTTCCCATCTGTCACTTTCCAATGACTTGGCGCGATAGTGGCACGTCGCGCTAAGGATAAAATTGGAAAATTTTCTCAAGAATTAAATACGTGTCCTAGGATTAAAAAGGGTCAATTATCCACCCTATATAAGCCTTATAACATGATATTTGACCATAATTCATCAACTTATACACAATAACTCTCAAAAACTCTCAAGAACAAGCCCTAGGGTTTTCATAGAAAGTTCAATTCCAAGGGAATTCACCATCAAATTTATGTACAAGCTTATGCATATCACATTTTTGATAAAGTGATTCAATAAATGAATAATGAATTGTGTTGTTGGTCATATGTTCAAGTAAGCCATGCTATGTCAGTTTCTTCTCATCGAGTCCTAGGGGTACTTGTAACCAAACATATAGCTCTGTGCCTAGATCCATATCATGTTTTCACGATCTCCTCAGTTAAGCTATGATCCATAGAACTCAGTCAGTCATTGTTCATGTATATAAACCTATTTCATTCAGCCTACCTCACTTCCATACCAGTACATTTAAAGTAATGACGCATTTGCGCTATGGTGTATTATGGCATAGGTTTAGAGGCATGAGCTCCAGATCAGCAGTAGATTCCAGTCTCAGCAGTCAGTTTAGCAGTGAGTCCTCATCCATCAAGGACATAATGATCACATTACTATTTCAGTTTTTCAGTTTATTTTAGTAGTTGAAGTTAGTTGGGGACATGTCCCATCAACTCCTTATTCAGAAAATTTAGAGGCTTACATACTACAGTATGTTCAGATAATTATCTCACTTATTTTGGTATTGTTATACTATATTTTTCAGTTATGTACTAGTTTTGAACCTTATGGTCGTTTAGTTCATGTTTCCATATTTATGATATTATTACAATTATTCACTGCTTATTTTAAAGATATCAGTCATGGGTTAGCTTGTGGTCCTTCGTGGTCATGGACATCGTGTAGCATTATGTGTACCAGATTTGTGGCATTACAAACTTGGTATCAAAGATTAAGGTTCAATAGTGTCCTAAGAAGTCTGAAAAGCCGCATCGAGAAAAGTCTTGTACATGTGTATGTTGTGCACCACACTTATGTGCAGGATGCTATGAAATGGTTTAGGAATAGTATCCCATCGTTCAGTATTCATGTCATTCCAGTGAGCATAGGCTCAAATTTAAACTTTTAGTCATGAATCAGTCAGTGGATGCCCTGTGTATCACCCAAGTATCTCAGTAAGGTGAGCATTTTTAGAGGGACATAGTGTCCCAAGGGAGAGATACCCCATTATTTCCTCAACACTCTCATATCTTAAATTAAGTTTCTCTTTGCATTAGGAATCTAGTTTATAATAGAGGGTAATCATAAGTTGACCCTCAAAGTCCCAACCTTAGCTGTGGGCTAAGTATTCAGAGTCTTAGTTCAGTTCATGAAATTTAGTTTATGTATCGTTTTTTAGCCTCAGTCATGTTCTCAGGTTCTAGTTCATGCATACTTCTAGCATAATCATAGGGTCATCAGTGTTTTTCAGTCATGTAATAGTTTTCTTAAACTTACTCAGTTCCATGTTCAAACTACCATTACAAACTTAGTATTCAGTTCATGCTCAGATCCCCATTACAAACGTAGTACTAAGTACCCCTACATATTCATTCATGCATTTATATATCGGTTGAGTCATGTACTTATACATCAGACATGCATTCTCACTGTGGGAAATTCAGTTCATCAGAATATTCAGTCATGCACTCCTAAGTCAATTATCAGTCATGCATCACATATGCATGAATTGAGCTTATTAGTCATGATTCAGTTATGCATGTTTAGTATGTTATATTCAGATCATCAGTCATGTCAGTCATGAAATCATATTCCTTCCATTCATGTTTAGTGTGTACGTCAGTATATATTCTTTTTCTCTCACTCGGTCTCATTCGAGGGTGAATGTTCTCAAGGGGGAGATATTGTAATACCCCATACTTTTCCTAGCTTGAAAAGTTTCCCAAGAATGTTGGAAGCTTTCTTTGAAAGATGAATCCACTTTTGTACATGTGACATTTTCAAGATTTTTACTTTTTTTCATTTCCACATATTCAACAAGATTTCCATTAGTACTAAATTTGCCCAAATCCGACAACCGGGTGAAGAGTTAGATCCTTTTTAAGGGGACAATACATCACTTGAGCCTTCAGCACGTTGCGGAGATAGCTCAAATGTAAATTGTCAATTTCCAGTGTTGCTCCACAATAGTAGCACGTCGTGCCAAACTTCCAGGTTCCAGACAAGGTGGCATCGCGATAGCTCTACGTCGCGCCATCGTGCAGTTTCCTATTTGTCACTTTCTAATGACTTGGTGTGATAGTGGCGCATCGCACCAAGGATAAAAATTGGGAAATTTTCTCCGAAATTAAATACCTTTCCTAGGATTAAAAGGAGTCAATTTCCCACCATATATAAGCCTCATAACAAAAGATTTTGCCATAATTCAGAAACTTATACTCAATTACTCTCAAAAACTCTCAAGAACAAGCCCTAGGGTTTTCATAGAAGGTTAAATTCCAAGGGAATTCACAGTCAAATTTAAAAAATCTCTCCATCAATCTTTGTAGAATCAAAAGCTAAGGTATGCATAGTGTTCATTCATGGACTCCTTTCGTCCATGATGCCCAAGAATATCTTTTCTAAGTTTAAGTTTATGGATTTCTTTATGAATTTCATGTTTGGTTTGTTTTTTTATTTTAAGAATGGTCAATTGAATTCAAACCCATGTTGATTGTTTAATTTTATATTGAATTGATTTGTATTGATGTATGTTCATGCGAACCTATGAATGAACCCTAGAATGATGAAATTAGAGATGAATCATGATGATTAATTATTGTATAATGTTGTCTACATGTGCTATTCCTACCATATGTATGATTAAATGCCTAGATGAAGGAACAATGCCCAACTGGTATGATATCATGAAATCCCCATGTACGCACAAGCTTATGTATATCACATGTTTGATGAAGTGCTTCAATATATGATTTATGAATTATGATATTGGTCATGTGTTCAAGTAAGCCTGCTATGTCAGTTTCTTCTCATGGAGTCCTGGGGATACTTGTACCCAAACATTTAGCTGTCAGATCTATGCCATGTTTTCACGATCTCCTTAGTCAAGCTATGATCCATAGAACTCAGTTAGTCATGTGAATCAGGAAATCTCAGAAATCTCAATAATTTTAGTAGCCCAGTCAATCGCAATAACTTTAGTATTCTCAGTCAGTCCTCAGAACTTAGTACATTTTGTCAGTTAAAAGAACTCAATAAATTCTGTTAAGCTCTGCTAGATAATACACCTAGTATCAGCCAGTTTAGTTAATCAGCTCAGTTTAGTTTAGGCAATCAATTTAGTTCAGCCAATCAGTTTAGTTCAGTGTCTTTCAGGTTGGAGTAGGATTTAGCACTAAGCGAGCCTAGGGATGGGGACTTAACCGCTAGATAGGGATGAGATCTCTAAAAGCAATCCCTAAGTTCCAGAACTACGTAGCCAGTGTAGGTACGAGATGTCACCCATTAGATAGGACTAACATACTTAGGGATAACCCATTAGCGCATTTAAATATATATGAATGACACCAGGGGTCACCCACTAGATTAGGACTGACTCCACAGCAGTTGTCTTTACCAGTGGTGCGATACTGATACCCTTCCATCTAGGGTTATAGGTTGGACCCTAGTTAGCTTACTATAGGATACATTAGCTAAATGAATACATCCTATAGTTTTAGTTACAAAAATTAGGATTGCCAGCTATAGTCAATTCTACTTAGTAATATAGATTTAGAAATATTAGATACAATCAATCCTTATCATTATAAATAGATTACGAGATCACCTATTAGATAGGACTGATCTCAACTATTCTTAATCAGTAGCAGCATAATCAGATTCAGAGGTCACCCGCTAGGTAGGACCGATCTCAAACAAAGTGAAATCTTCTTTATTATCAGTATACTCAGAGATCCCTCACTAGATAGGACTGATCTCTGATTTAGTTACTCAGATATATGAAACTCAGCTAGTTCCATTAGATTCAAGACTGTCTGACACAGTCACTCATGTTATCAGTTATCAAAATATATGTAATCAGTCTTTAGCTTTAGGACTGTTAGATATAGTCAACCAGACTAATTTTTCATAATCAGAACTGTTAGACATAGTTATCTATGTATCAATATTATAGTATTAGTCCCTTAGTATTCAGTAATGTAGTACTTAGTCTAAACACGATGTCAGTTATAGTTATGTATGCATGATTGTATTCTCACATTCATGTTAGTTAGTCAGTTACTATTGTTCATGTATATAAACCTATTTCATTCAGTCTTCCTCACTTGCATACCAATACATTTAAGGTACTAACATATTTGCGCTATGGTGTATTATAACATAGGTTTAGAGGCATGAGCTCCAGATCAGCAGTATATTCCAATCTCAGTAGTTAGATTTAGAAGTGAGTCCTTATCCTAAGAGGACATAATGATTACATTACTTTTTTAGTTTTTTAGTTTATTTCAGTAGTTAGAGTTAGTTGGGGACATATCCCATCAAATCCTAATTCAGATAGTTTAGAGGCTTTCAAACTACAGTATGTTCAGATAATTATCTGAGTTGTTTTGGTATTGTTATACCATATTTTTAAGTTATGTACTAGTATTGAACCTTATGGCCTTTTAGTTTATGTTTCCATATTTACCATATTATTACAATTATTCACTACTCAGTTTATAGATATCAGTTATGAGTTAGCTTGTGGTCGTTTAGGGTCATGGTCACCGTGTAACATTTTGGGTACTAGATTTGGACTATTACAATCTTGGTATCAGAGCTTAAGGTTCAATAGTGTCCTTGGAAGTCTGAAATGCTGCATCAAGTAGAGTCTTGTACATGCGTGTGTTGTACACCACACTTATGTGCATGAGGCTTTGAGATGTTTTAGGAACAGTTTCCCTTCTTTTAGCATTCATGCCTTGTGCATCACGCCAGTATCTCAGTAAGGTGAGCATTCTTAGTAGGACATAGTGTCCCAATGAGAGATACCCCATTACTTCCTCAATGCTCTCATGTCTTAAATTAAGTTTCTCTTCGTATAAGGAATCCAGTTTCGAATAGAGGGTAATCATAAGTTGACCCTCAAAGTCCTAACCTTAGCTATGGGCTAAGTATTCAAAGACTTAGTTCAGTTTATCAAGATCAGTTTATGTATCATATTTCATCCTCAGTCATGTTCTCAGGTTCCAGTTCATGCATACTTCGTGCATAATTATGGGGTCATTCGTGTTTTTCAGTAACGTAATAGTTTAATTAAACTTACACAGTTCCATGTTGAAACTACCATTACAAACTTGGTATTCAGTTCATGCACAGATCCCCATTACAAACTTGGTACTAAGTACCCTTGAATATTTAGTCATGCATTTATATATTAGTTTAGTCATGTAAAGATGCATCAGACATACATTCTAACTATGGGAAATTTAGTTTATCAGAATATATAGTCATGTACTCATAAGTCAATTATCAATCATGCATCAGATATGCATGAATTCAGCTTGTTAGTCATGCATTAGATAGGCATGTTCAGTATGTTATATTCAGATCATCAGTCATATCGGTTATGAAATCCTATTCCAGCTAGTCATGTTCAGTATGTACGCCAGTTTGTATTCTTTCCCTCTCACTTGGTCTCATTCAAGGATGAATATTCTTAAGGGGGAGATATTGTAATACCCAGTACTTTTCTTAGCTTAAAAAGTTTCCCAAGACTGTTAGAAGCTTTCTTTGAAAGATGAACCCACTTTTATACACATGGTATTTCAAGATTTTCAATTTTTTTCATTTCCACATATTGAATAAGCTTTCCATTGATACCAAATTTACCTTAATCTAACACCTGGATGAAAAGTTAGAGCCTTTTTTGTGAGACAGTGTATCACTTGAGTCTTTAGCGCATCGTGGCGATAGCTCAAATGGCAATTATAAATTTCCAGTATTTCTCTGTGATAGTGGCAGTTGCGTCAAACTTCCAGGTCAGAGACAAGGTTGCAATGCGATAGCTGCGCGTCGTGCCATTATGCAATTTCCCATTTGTCACTTTCTAGTGACTTGGCGTAATAATGGTGCATCGTGCCAAGGATGAAAATAGGGAAATTTTATCAAAAATTAAATATGTCTCCTAGGGTTAGAAAGGGTCAATTTCCCACCATATATAAGCCTTATAATAGGAGATTTGGCCATAATTCAGCAACTTATACTCAATTACTCTCAATAACTCTCAAGTACAAGCCCTAGGGTTTTTATAGAAGGTTCAATTCGAAGGGAATTCACCATCAAATTTCAAGAATCTCTCCATTAATCTTCGTAGAATCATAAGCTAAGGTATTCTTAGTGTTCATTCGCGGACTCCTTTCATCCATGAAGCCCAAGAATCTCTTTTCTAAGTTTAAGTTTATGGATTTCTTTATGAATTTCATATTGGGTTTGTTTTGTTTATGTTGAGAATGATCAATGGAATTCAAATCCATGTTGGCTAATCAATTTTAGGTGGAACTAATTTGTATAGATGTATATTCATGTGAACCTATGAATAAACCCTAGGATGATGAAATTAGACATGAATCATGATGATTAATTGTTGTATAATGTTTTCTACATGTGCTATGCCTACCATGTGTATGATTAAATGCCTAGATAATGGAACAATGCCCAACTAGTATGATATCATGAAATCCCCATGTATGTACAAGATTATGCATATCACACGTTTCATGAAGTTCTTCAATATATGAATTATTAAATGTGTTGTTGGTCATGTGTTCAAGTAAACGATGCTATGTTAGTTTCTTCTCATCGAGTCCTAGGGGTACTTGTACCCAAACATTTTGATTTGAGCCTAGAACAATGTCATGTTTTCACAATCTCCTCAGTCAAGCAATGATCCATATAACTCAGTCAGTCATGTGACTCAGGAAATCTCAGTAATTTTAGTAGCCCAATAAGCCTCAGTAACTTCAGTATTTTCTGTCAGTCCTCAGAAAGCAGTACATTCTGTCAGTCAATGGAACTCAGTAAATTTAGTTTAGCTCTGCTAAACAATACCAATAGTATCAGTTTAGTTCAGTTCAGCCAATAAATTCAGTTCAGCCAATCAGTTTAGTTCAGTATCTTTCAGATGAGAGTAGGATTTAGCATCGAGTGAGCCTAGGGATGGGGAGTTACCCGCTAGACAGGACTGAGATCCCTAGAGGCAATCCTTAAGTACCACAACTACGTAGCCAACGTAGGTATGAGATGTCACCCATTTGGTTGGACTGACATACTCAAGGATCACCCATTAGCATATTTAAATGTATAGGATTGATCCCAGGAGTCACCTAGTAGATTAGGAATGACTCCTCAGCTGTTGTCTTTACCAGTGGCATGGTACTAACACCCTTAGTATGGGGTATGTCGGTTAGATGAATACATCCTATAGTTTTCGTTACAAAAATTAGGACTGTCAGATACAGTCAAGTCAACTCAGTAATACAAATATAGAACTGTCCTATACATCAATCCTTATCATTATAAATAGACTATGAGATCACTCATTATATAGGACTAATCTCAACTACGGTCAATCAATAGTAGCATAATCAGATTCAGAGGTCACACGCTAGGTAGGACTTATCTCAGACTAAGTCAAATCTTTTTTATTATCAGTATACTCAGAGATCCCCTACTAGATAGGATTGATCTCAAATTCAGTTACTCAGATACAGTACGAAACTCAGCTAGTTCTATCAGATTTAGGACTGTCAGATAGCCACTCATGTTATCAGTTATCAGAACACATGTAATCAGTGTTCAGCTTCAGGACTATCAGATATAGTCAGCCAAACCAGTTCTTCATAATCAGAACTATTAGACACAATTATCTATGTATCAGTAACATAGTGTCATTCCCTCAATATTTGGTAATATAGTATTCATTCCTAACAAAATATCAGTTATATTTATGTTTGCATGCATGTATTCTCACATTCTTGTTAGTCACTAAGTTAGTATTGTTCATGCATATGAACCTATTGCATTCAGCCTACCTCACTTGTATACCAGTACATTCAAAGTACTGACATATTTGTGCTATGATATTTTATACCATAGGTTTAGAGGCACGAGTTTCGGATCAGTAGTAGATTCCAGTCTCAACTGTCAGAGTTAGCAGTAAGTCCTCGTCCTTCGAGGACATGATGATCACATTACTATTTTAGTTTTCTAGTTTATTTCAGTAGTTGGAATTTGTTTGGCACATATCCTATCAACTCTTTATTCAGAAAGTTTAGAAGCTTTCAGACTATAGTATGTTCAGATAATTATCTCAGTTGTTTTGGTATTTTTATACCATATTTTCAGTTATTTACTATTATTGAACCTTATGGCCTTTCAGTTCATGTTTTTGCATTTACAATATTATTACAATTATTCACTCATCAGTTAATAGATATCAGACATTAGTTAGCTTGTGGTCCTTCGGGGTCATGGCCATCGTGTAGTGTTTCGGGTACCAGATTTGGGGTGTTACAAACTTGGTATCAAAGCCTAAGGTTCAATAGTATCCTAGGAAGTCTGAAAATCTACGTCGAGTAGAGTCTTGTACATGCTTGTATTGTTCACCAAAATTATGTGCAGGAGGCTATGAGATTTTTTAGGAACAGTTTCCCTTCTTTTAGTATTCATGTCGTGCCAGTGAGCAAAGGCTCAAATTTAAACTCTTAGTCATTAATTAATCCGTGGACGCCCTGTGCATCACCCCAGTATCTCAATAAGGTGAGCATTTTTAGAGGGATATAATGTCCCAAGGGGGAGATACCCCATTATTTCCTCAATGCTCTCATGTCTTAAATTAAGTTTCTCTTCGTATAAGGAATCCAGTTTAGAATAGAGGGTAATCATAATTTGACCCTCAAAGTCCCAACCTTAGCTATGGGCCAGTATTCAGAGGCTTAGTTAAGTTCACAAAGTTCAGTTTATGTATCATGTTTTAGCCTCAGTCATGTTCTCAGGTTCCAGTTCATGCATACTTCAAGTATAATCATTGGATCATCAGTGTTTTTCAGTCACGTAATATTTCTCTTAAACTTATTCAGTTCCATGTTCAAACTACCTTTATAAACTTGGTATTCAGTTCATGCTCAGATACTCATTATAAACTTGGTACTAAGCACCCTTGCATATTCAGTCATGCATTTATATATCATTTCAGTCATGTAATTTTGATTCAGACATGTATTCTCACTGCGGGAAAATCAGTTTATCAAAATATTCAGTCATGTACTACTAAGTCAATTATCAGTCATGCATTAGATATGCATGAATTCAACTTATCAGACATGGATCAGATATGCATGTTTAGTATGTTATATTCAGATCATCAGTCATGTCAGTCATGAAATTATGTTCCAGCCAGTCATGTTAAGTATGTACGTCAGTTTGTATTCTTTTCCTCTCACTCGGTCTCATTCGACGACGAATGTTCTCAAGGGGGAGATATTGTAATTCTCCGTTCTTTTCCTAGCTTGAAAAGTTTTCCAAGAATGTTAGAAGCTTTCTTTGTAAAATGAATCCACTTTTTTATATGTGGTATTTTCAAGATTTACACTTGTTGTCATTTCCACATGTTCAATAAGATTTCCATTGATACTAAATTTTCCTAAATCTGACACCAGGGTGAAGAGTTAGAGCTTTTTTAACGAGACAGTGTATCACCTGAGACTTCAGCGCGTCGCAAAGATAGTTCAAATGGTAATTGTCAATTTCCAGTGTTGCTTCGTGATAGTGGCATGTCGTGCCAAACTTCCACATTGCAGACAAAATGGCAACACGATAGCTCCGCATCGCTCCACTGTGCAATTTCCCATTTATCACTTTCCTGTGACTTGGCGCGATAGTGGCGCGTCGCGCCAAGGATAAAAATTGGGAAATTTTCTAAGAAATTAAATACGTGTCCTAGGGTTAAAAGGATCAATTTTCCACCCTATATAAGCCTTATAACATGAGATTTGGCCATAATTCAGCAGCTTATACTCAATTACTCTCAAAAACTTTCAAGAACAAGCCCTAGGGTTTTCATAGAAGGTTCAATTCCAAGGTAATTCACCTTTTACTTTCAAGAATCTCTCCGTCAATATTCATAGAGTCACAAGCTAAGGTATGTGTCGTATTCATTCATGAACTCCTTTCGAACAAGAAGCCCAAGAATCTCTTTTCTAAGTTTATGTTTATGGATTTCTTTATGAATTTCACGTTGGGTTTGTTTTGTTTATGTTGAGAATGATCAATTGAATTCAAATCTATGTTGGGTGATCAATGTTATGTGGAATTGATTTGTATAGATGTATATTCAAATGAACCTATGAATAAACCCTAGGATGATGAAATTAAAAATGAATCATGATGATCAATTGTTGTATAATGTTGTCTACATGAGCTATGCCTACATGTGTATGATTAAATGCCTAGATGAAAGAAAAATGCCCAACTAGTATTATATCATGAAATCCCGATGTATGTATGAGCTTATGCATATCACATGTTTGATGAACTACATCAATATATGAATTATGAATAGTGTTGTTGGTCATGTGTTCAGGTAAGCCATGCTATATCAGTTTCTTCTTATCGAGTCCTGGGGGTACTTGTACCCAAACATTTAACTGTGTGCCTAGAGCCATATCATGTTTTCATGATCTCCTCAGTCAAGCTATGATCCATAGAACTCAGAAAGTCATGTGACTCAGGAAATGTTAGTAATTTCAGTAGCCCAGTCAATCTCAGTTACTTCAGTATTCTCAGTCAGTCCTCAGAACTCATTACATTCCTTTAGTCAACGGAACTCAGTAAATTCAGTTTAGCTCTGCTAGATAATACCACTAGTATCAGTTTAGTTCAGTTAATCAGCTAAATTCCGTTCAGCCAATCAGTTCAGTTCAGCCAATCAGTTCAGTTCAATTCTTTCAAATGGGAGTAGGATTCAGCACCGAGTGAGCCTAGGGATGGGGACTTACCCGCTGATAGGACTGAGATCCCTAGAAGAAATTCCTAAGTTCCAAAACTATATAGCCAGCGTAGCCACGAGATGTCACCCGTTATATAGGACTAACATACTCTGCGATCACCCGTTAGCGCATTTAAATTTATAGGACTATCCTAGGGGTCACTCGCTAGGTTAGGACTGACTCTACAGCAGTTGTCTTTACCAGTGGCATGGTACTAACACCCTTCCAGTAGGGTTATAGGTAAGACCCTAGTTAGCTTAGTATGAGGCATGTCGGTTAGATGAATACATCCCACAATTTCAGTTACAGAAATCAGGACTGTCAGATACAGTCAATTCAGCTCATTAATACAGATTTACAACTGTCAGATACAATCAGTCTTTTTTATTATAAATAGACTATGAGATCACCCATTAGATAGGTCTGATCTCAAAAATGGTCAATCAGTAGCAGCATAATCAGATTCAGAGGTCACCCGCTAAGTAGCACCGATCTCAGAGTAAGTCAAGTCTTCTTTATTATCTATATACTCAGAGATCCCCTACTAGATAGGATAGATCTCAGATTCAGTTACTCAGATATAGTATGGAACTCAGCTAGTTCTATCAGATCCAGGATTATAAGGCACAGTCACTCATGTTATTAGTTATCAGAATATATGTAATCAGTCTTCAGCTTCAGGACTGTCCGACCAGTCCTAACACAATGTCAGTTATAGTTACATAACATGCATGTATTCTTATTTTCATGTTAGTCAGTCAGTTAGTATTTTTCATACATACGAACCTATTGCATTCAGCCTACCTCACTTCCATACCAGTACATTCAATGTATTGATGCATTTGTGCTATGGTGTCTTATACCATAAGTTTACAGGCATGAGCTCCAGATCAGCAGTAGATTCCAGTCTCAGCAGTTAGAGTTAGCAGTGAGTACTCATCCTTCAAGGACATGATGATCACATTACTATTTCAGTTTTTCAGTTTATTTCAGTAGTTGGAGTTAGTTAGGGACATTTCCCATCAACTTCTAATTCAGACAGTTTATTCTTTCAGACTACAGTATGTTCAGATAATTATCTCAGTTGTTTTGGTATACTTATACCATATTTTTCAGTCATGTACTAGTATTGAACATTATGTCCTTTCAGTTCATGTTTCTGCATTTACGATATTATTACAATTATTCACTGCTCAGTTTACTGATATCAGTCCTAGGTTAACTTATGGTACTTCAGGGTCATGGGCACCGTGTAGCATTCCGTGTACTAGATTCGGGGCGTTACAATATCATCATAATATCCTCCATCTATGTCAGGCATCATCACATCATCATAGTATCCTCTGACCTTGCCGGGAATTATTACATCAACATAATATCCTCTGGTCTTGCCGAGTGTCATCATATCATTATTATATTCAAATCAATGTCTATAATAAAGAGCGAGCCCCATGAGGGCTAAAGTAAAGTACAAGCGCTATAAGGACTAAAGTAAAGTACAAGCCCTGCAAGGGCTAATGTAAATAAACATTAAAAGAGAAGCAAGGTATAGTATACTTCCATAATCTATAGCTCATCAGCAATATCACAATATCAATAAGCATACATACATAACATAAATGTTACAACTTTAATCGAGTTTTACCCAAAATTTATATTATCAATCCAGCATCTTCCTCCATTCCATACCAGAGACACATGGGCTTAAGCCATGGATAAAAGAGTGTATATTTGTATGTTTGTTGGCCGGAGTGAACTTCAGGACTAAATTACTATAAACTGTAGAAAGGGCTGGAATCTCTCATGACAAGAATAATTAGTAGTATAAAATCATAGACGGGAAGTTATCTCTGTAACATCTTTTTAAACATCATTATTAACCTCTTTAACTTATAAGTTATTCATTAAAATAGGTATTTATTATTATGAAGAATTCCATTTTAAGGTATAAAGTGGGCTTTAACCCTTAGTCAGTGACAAGCATTCTTAATATTATAATCTAATCAAAATCGTATCAACCATCGATGCAATGATCATGAATGTTCCAAATCTATGTATGCCATCACCGGTATTCATACAATGGAACCATACGTATTAATATATCAATAAGCTACAATCACATCCTTTACAAGGATAGTCACATCTCAGATTGTCAACTCATATCATAAAATGGCCTTGATCCCAATAATGTGTCTGAAATAATTATAACATCATAACAATGACTTTTTTCCACATGCATATCCAAAACCCATATCAAAATCATATTCATACATCATATCATATTTATAAGCCATAGTATATTCATGAGGCCTAACATCTTAATAAGCCATAAACCATATATATAATCATCTCACTCATAAAAGGTATCTCATGCCTAGGAGGAATAATGTATCAATAAAGCATAACTAATATCCATAGGTCATACATCATGACTATGAGGGATATAATCTCTATAGGTAAAATATCATGTCTAAGAGAAAATAACATCTAAAGGCCATTAATCATAATTTGGGGAAATTCATGACAATTTACTAAGACATAAAGTAATCTTATTTTAAAGGATTAAAAGTATCAACTCGGCCTAATATTCGCAATTAAGTTCATAAGGGCTAACACAAGTGTTGGCCTATGCGGCATGAACAATCCCACTTCTAATCCCTAATTTTCAATTTTAGGCAATCTACACCCCAAACTAGGCTAAGGTATCTATTTTAACTTCTAGATGTCAAGTAATCCATAACCAAACCTAAAATAGGAACTTCATATAGAAACATGGGTATTCATGTCTGCTCTATCCCAAAGTTACAGTTTCAAGATCACTAGACTAGCCCAAATAAGGTTAATCGTACAAACCATGATTCCAACACTTAAACCATATTCCAAACCTAGCATCATGTCATATCCATTCTATAAATTAATTCAATCTAGGGAGAGGGCAATAATATTCGAAGGGGTATTAAGCATTTTAACTTTGGATCAAAACCCTCATCTAATCTTCAAACATCAATTTTTGATACTAATACATTTTACTCATAATCAATCTTAACATTCATATTTACATGCAATATATATCACATAGTATCTACAAAGAAAAATACACAAAAGCCTACCTCAATGCCGAACCGCAAAACCTTACATCATTCACCAAATGCTCATCTTCACTTCATAATCCCAAAATGCCATTACACTATCAAAATCATAATATGCTCACGAGAATAATGATACCCATATTTTACCATTGTGCTTTGGGTCCAAAAATAACACCAAAACTCTAAGTGGATCCCATTTATAGAAATCACATTTTCGAAGTCAACCCAATGTCCCTACGTGATGTATGAATCATAACCCTCAAGAAATAGGTAAAAACCAAGCTAACTTAGGGATGAAATCAAGCCCTTGAGCTATTTGGGATTTTGGGTCAATTAACAAGAAATTCATCAAGAAAATTATGAAATCTTACCTTAATTTAGATGATAATCTTGATAAAATATGTTAATCAAGCACCCAAGTCACCCAAAAGTTTCAATTTTGAGTTATCACAATCTTTAGGGTTTTTATGTCTTAAAGATCAGTCAAAAATTACTAAAATGAAGCTAAAGTGGGCATTTTTTACCCATACTAGGCTTGGAGATGTTTCTATCTCCATACAGGGATGGCAATCGCACTAGGTTGATTCTTTGTGCAATTGTGGTATCCCCCTGTGCACCAAATACCAACAGAGTCAAACACTTGTGTTTGCCCTCGAAACTCACTTAAAACCTTATGAATATAATCCAATAGTGAAGCTTGAGTAAAATCAATATTTCAGATCCAATAGAATCATCCTAAATTTCATTTGAGATAATTTTGACAAAAAATAGGGCCCACACCTATAGTTTTATTTTTTATAAAATTCGCTCAATAGCCCAAAATAAGTTTGGAAGCCTTGAGACCTGAACCAAGGGTCTCCCTATCCCAAAATAGGCATTTATGACGTGATGAACAAGTCAAAATTTCAACCCAAGGTTATTTAGACCAAATGTGGGCCCCACACCCATCTTTCCTATTTTCCAACTTTTGGACCAAAGGGTCGAAATGAGCTCGGGTGAATTAGGACCCAAACCAAAGGTCTACCCAACCTAAAATTGATATTCTGGAGCTATTGGCATAGTCAAAATTTGCATCCAGTATTTCTTTACTAAAGTTTTTTCTCAGCAGCCATTTGGAACCAACGAAGACTTCTAAATAGGAAATTGGCTCTTGAAATAAAAAAAACTACCCGGTAACTAAATTGTCAGTTCAAATAAGTCATAAATAACTTGGGGTAGTTATGGGAAAGCCCTAAAAGTAAAAATAAATGGAAATATAAAAAATGACCTAAAAGGGTCATTACACCATAGTATGGTATAAACTTTATTGGTTAGGTTGATTATCTTAGTTGTTGGTTCACTGGGTTTATACTATGACTATGGCCATCAAAACCTTTAGTATATTATCAAAATTAGCCTTACAACTATATAGAATACATTCATATTTCATCCCATACTTAAACCAAATAGAGAACATAGGTATATTCCTATCCTAAATTCAAATTATGACTTTCATTCAATTGGAAGATTACAATTCTATTCCATCTATCCCACGTTCTATCCTCTTGTTCCTCCTTTCGAGTTCACAAGATGATTATGTTTGTATTATAAGGTTCATGAAGACTTAAAATAGTGATAAAAGGATAAATAAATAACTCATTTTTATAAACCACCAAACCAAATTAATTCATAATCATAATACTCATGTTATTGGCCTTAACTATGAAAAAAGGTGTCTACCCGATCATGGACGTAACCGTAATCACAATTAATGAATACATGTTAAATTCCATAAATAATCCAAATTAATGGAATAAAAACCCTAATTTAAGTATTACATAACAAGTAAGTATCCTATTTATTGTAGGACCAAAGTTGCCTATTTTGACTTAGGGTCGTGCCATGCCCTTATCATAATTCATAGGATCTGTGGTATACTCTAATTGGGGTATGATATTGTATTTAGTCATTTAGGATGCTCCCAAGGTTGTGGCATGGCTCTAACAAGGTTTCTAAGCTCTGTGGTATTCCAATAACTCTAAAACATTCATTTTTGGTCAAGTCTTTTCCCATGTCTTTATAGTTTCTTTCCAAGCCTTGTGGTGTTGTTTGCAATTGATTTCCAAATTATGTATCAACCTAATATCATTGTTATCAATCCATAAAGCACCTTATATGTAATACCCCATATTATTCTTACCTCAGTTCATCTTTTAGTTGCATACATAAGGAGCTTAAGGCCTAAAAATTTCACTAAGTGTTGGGAAATTAGTTATTTTTAGGTCTTATAAACTTAGAGGATTTTTAACTTGGTCTTCCCAACCCTGAGATGTTGGCTTTTTAGTTAATTTATGTTTAGAGATATAAGGAGCACGTCTCAAAAAAGTTTTAGATTTTTTAGATGGGGTTAGGTTCATGATTGGATCAAAAAATCAAAGCATTATCGTGATAATGCTATGACACGATGTTATTCCCAACATCATGAAGACCGTATCACAGTGAGAGAAATGAACTATCACAATAAGAATGCATTGCGGTAAGCTTGTTTCTTCTAATTTCGTATTTAAATGCCTAAGGGGAAATTAGGTCTTTTACCTCTCAACCCAATCATTTACAACATGAATTGGGACATCATTTAGGGAATTATTTGCCCTTTTTCTCTGAATCCCTCTCAAGAAAACTCTCCCCTTTTCCTCAAGAATACAAATTCAATTCTTATCTCCTCAAGAAATCAAGAATTCAAGTTTTCCATGTTCAAAAACCTTTAAGAAAGCATCAATATTGGTGTTTTGTTTTCAAATTAAAGGTTTAAGTTATGTGGGATTGTTCATTCATGGGTTTTCTTTTACCCAGGGAGCCCAAAACCCCTCCTTTCGATTAAAAATTGAATTTTTCTATTATTATTGTATTTTGTAGTGCTTAAGATTGGTTTAATTCATGTTTCCATGTTAATTTAAATGTAATTTAGTCCATGTATGATCCCGTGCAAGATTTTGAATTCCTCATGCAATGAATTTGAGTATCGCTTGATTTGTTCAAGTGAATTTTATGATGAATCCTAAATTTATAATTCTTAGCAAGCATTCCCATTTTAAATTCATGATCCCCACATGTTTGATGAAATATCTATGCTTATGCATTTTGAACCATGATCCTTTACTACAATTTTAAGCTTGTTATTACATTCAGTGATTATTCAGTGCTAGTGGGTTATGAACACCCGATACCTATGTGTTTTACATAATTTTGAAATTTTCAAGTATGATTCAGTTAAGACATGATTATTCCTATTTATTTAGTTATTATGATCAAAATGAGCACTATCAATCGTGAAATAATGTTCAGTTAAAATTAGTCAAGTTTCAGTTTCATTGTCGGTTCAGTTGGGAATAGGATATATCTTTAAGAGAATGTAGGGGTGGCAGTTTCCCCGTCAATTTGGTACAGTCATTAGTAGAAGTCCTTGCATTACAGAACTACGTAGTCAGTGTATAATATGAGGAGTCACTCATTATTTTAGGATTAACACCCTGGTCCTTTAAGACACCAGATTAGTGGATCCAAATAGCCAGTGTTAGTACCCGTGGCATAGTACTAACACCCTTCAATCTGGGGTTACAGGTTGGACCCTAATTAGTTCAGATTGGGGAATATCAGTTAGATAATACCTCCCATATTCTTAGTATAGTATTCAGTGTATTTTTAGTTTAGGTTTGCTTGACTAAGTGTTCAGACATTCAGATACTCAATTTTATAGCTTTCCATATTTTAAATTAAAGATTTATATCAGTACTATAATAGATATACACATACTATTGCATTCTCAGATATTATAATTTTCAAGCATTTATATTCAGTTATCTCATTCTATTTAGTTAGTTTTTATTTTATATGAACAGTACCCAATGCATATCAGATAATCCTCATCTCATATACCAGTACATTCAAAGTACTGACCACATACTCTTCTTGGCGCTATGATATCTTATATCATAGGTTCAGACACATAGTTTCCCAACCGCAGCTAGACATCTTAATGTAATCCAGTAGCCATAGTGATGAGTCCTTATCCATCGAGGGCATGTTATAATTATTCAGTTATTTCAGCATTTAATTATATTCAGTCAGTCAGAGTTAGTTGTGGGTCTATCACATCAACTCCTCAGTTAGTTTAGAGGCTTTCATAAATTCAGATAGTCTGTTAGATAGTTAGTTAGTTTATCAGTCTTATCAGATATTTCAGACTTGTGATTCATTTATATTTTCATAATTCAGACTTAATGGCTTTATCAGTTGTTTTCTTCACATGTCTATTATTATTATTTTATTCAGTTCTCTCGGTGGGTACCATCACATGGGTTAGCTTGTGGTCACTTAAGACTGTAAGCACCATTGTCTCAACTAGGGGGTAGCCTCAGGTCATGACAAAACTTAGTATCAGAGCCTAAGGTTTTTAAGTGTCCTAGAGAGTCTAAAAGCACATTGAGTAGAGTCTTTTGCGTGGGTGTAAAGTGTGCCACACTTATGGACAAGAGACTACAAGATATTTTAGGATAATTTTCCCTTCTTTCAATATTCATATTATTTAAATATGTATGAGCTCTATTTAAACTCTCTTTCTAACTTATCCTTTAATCTGCTTACAGACAATGTGTAATACGCGTGCCTTTTTTATAACTTAAAATCATCTCAAGGATGTTAGAACTTGATTTGAAATACAAATCCACTTTTGTACAAGTGGTATATTTAAGATATTCACTTTTTATCACGTGGAAAATTTAATAAGCGTTCCATTGATATAAAATTTTCCTAAATCCGATAACCGGGTAAAAAGTTATGACTATTTCAAGTTTCAATCGTAAAACAGTGCCATATTGGTCAGTGGTGCACCATGCCACAAGTTAAAATGGCATTTGTCTTTTTCATGAAATCCGTAATTTATTAAATTATGTAATGTTCATGTGGTTTTTGTACTCAATAAAGTCATGCTTTGTCAGTTTCCTTCTATCAAGTCCTGGGGATACTTGTACCCAAAATATTAGCTGTGTTCCTAGAACCATGTAATGTTTTAATGATATCCTCATTCAAGCTATGATCCTTAGACTTCTGACAGTTTTATTACTCTGGAAAATCTCCATAATCTCATGAACTCAGTTCAGTAACAGATATTAGTATCATTTCATCAGTCAATGGAATTCAGTAACTCAGCCCATGTTTAGTTTAGTAAATCATGTTTAGTGTCTATTCAGATGATAGTAGAAATTAGCACCAAATGAACCTAGGGATTGGAACAAACCTGTTATATGAGGGTGTGATTCTTAGAAGCAATCCGTGCATTCTCGAACTATATAGCCAGCATAGTTTGAGACATCATAGCCTGCTATATGAGGGTAGATGAGATGGCTTAACCTGCTATATGAGGGTTCCCACCATTCTCATTAGAGTTTCCCGTTATATTAGGGTTACTCACATGTTATCCTTACCAGTGGTGCGGTATTGACACCCTTCCAATCAGGGCACAGATTGGACCCCGACTCAGCTATTATGGAATATTTGGGGCATGTCAGTTAGATGACCACTTCCCATTGTTTTAGTATCTTTCTTTGTTAAAGAAGTCAGATAGTTCTTTAGATTTTAGGACAGTCAGATACAGTCAACTCTGATACAATATAGAACTCAGCTAGTTCCATCAGATTCAGGACTATTAGATACATTTACTCATATCATCAATTATATCAGTTATCAGTATATGATGTATCAGTATTCAAATTCAGTAATCATGTTGTCACGGTATCAGTGTCAGTATTATATCTCACGCATGTATTTTTATGTTCATGATAGTCAGTTTGTTATTATTATCATTTATGAATATAAACCCCATGAATTTAGCCTATATCATATGCATACTAGTACATTCATTCGTACTTATGCAGTCATACTATGGTGTCTTATACCATAAGTTCAGAGACACGAGCTCTAGAGCAGCAGTAGATTTTAGTAGCAGCAGTCAGAGCTAGAAGTGAGTCCTCATCATTCGAGGACATGATTATTTTTCTATTATCTCATTGATTAGCTTATTAGTTGGATTTAGTTGAGTACATGTCCCATCAACTCCTCACTCAGCCAGTTTCAGTTAGTTAGAGGCTTTCCAGACTATCATGTTTAGAGGCTTTCCAGACTATTATGTTTTAGACTTCAATATTTTTAGTTTTGTTTTAGGTATTCTATTACCTCTCTCAGATGTTATATTATTCAAATTACGTTCAGTTTTGAGCCTTATGGCCTTTCAGTTTATGTTTCCGCATTATTCAGTCTTTTATGCTGCATACAGGTATAGATATCAGTCATGGGTTAGCTTGTGGTCCTTCAGGGTCATGAGCACCATGTAGCATTCTGGGTACCAAAGTTGGGGTAATACAAACTTAGTATCAGAGCCTAAGGTTCAATAGAGTCCTAAGAAGTCTGAAAGTTGCATCTAGTAGAGTCTTGTACATGGGTGTATTGCGTGCCACGTTCATGTGCAGGAGGCTATAAGATTTTTTAAGAATAGTTTCTCATTCTTTCAGTACTTATGTCATGCCAGTGAGTATAATCTCAAGTCAATCTCTCAGTCTAATC
The DNA here is from genome assembly GCF_002878395.1 of Capsicum annuum. NCBI lineage: Eukaryota > Viridiplantae > Streptophyta > Magnoliopsida > Solanales > Solanaceae > Capsicum > Capsicum annuum. Next base: position 110,834,475 of record NC_061111.1, on the reverse strand, counting down.
TATCTCTTCTTTTTATTTCAGAACATGCCTTCTAAGAGAAGAAACCAGTCAGCCCCTCAGCCCAAAGAACCATTAGGCGATCATGTTTCTCATGCAGAGTTTAGGATCGTATTCACTACTTTTTCTTAGTCAGTTATTGTAAAAAATAAATAACTAGCTATCATTCTGGCCAACCCAGTGTCCAATTCAGCTGCAGCCAGGATTTGGGACTTCACCCGGATGAATTTTCCAACCTTTCTTAGGTTTAAGATAGATGAGGACCCTCAGTAATTCCTGGTCAAGTGCAGAAGGTCATAGACATCATGGGGGTGACTACTGTTGAGAGTGCTGAGCTTGCTATATATTAGTTAGAGGATGTTGCTTATACTTAGTTCAAGTAGTGTAAGTTAGAAAGGGTAGATGATGTAGGTTAAGTTGAGTGGGAGAAGTTTGCATCTACTTTTATTGATAGATTCTTTCTCCTAGAGCTTAGAGAAGCTAAGCTGTTAGAATTCATCAACCTTAGGTAGGGCAATATTATAGTGAAAGAGTATTCTCATAAGTTTTCTCAATTAGCCAGATATTAACCTCATGTGGTTGCCGATAGCAGGGCAAGGATAACTAAGTTTGTTTCAGGGGTGAATGATAACATGGTTAATGAGTGCAGATCTACCATGATGAATAGTGACTTGAATTTAGCAAAACTTATGACCCATGCTCAGCATATAGAGGAGCAAAATATTAGGATGAGGGAAAGGCAGAATAAGAGAGCAAGGTCTGGAAATTTCAAATTCGCTCAGCCTAAATCAAAAGAAGAAAACCGTTCTCAGTTTCATCCTAAGTCATCAGCTCCAACTCCTTCTACAGCCAGTGCTCGAGTTTCTAAGTTCAGAGAGGGTAACAAAGATAGAGTGCTAGGATCTAAGTCCCAGGGCAGTGATAGTAGTGTCCACACCTTCCTTGTCTTTTGTTACTCCTTATATAGTAGTTAATTTTGGAATTATTCTTGAAATTCTAGTAAAGCCTTTTTCAGTCTCTAGCCCAGTGGGTAAAACCATCATAGCTCGATGGATATATAAGAATTGTCCGATTATGATATTTCAGAAAGTCAATTCAGTAGATATAGTCAAATTAAGATAACTGATTTTGATGTCATTCTTGACATGGATTGGCTTCATTCTTGCTATACCATAGTCGACTGCAGAAACAGAATAGTCTAATTTTAGTTTTCAAATGAACCCATCCTAGAGTGGGAGAATAGTGTATCTGCTTTTAAAGGTTAGCTTGTTTCCTACCTTCGGGCAAGGAAAATGATATCTAAGAGATGTGTTTATCATCTTGTTTGAGTTAAGTACTCTTATTTTGAAACTCTCAGTTTTGATTCAGTCCCAGTAGTAAGTGAATATTCAGATGTCTTTCCCGAAGATCATCCAGGAATTCCTCCTGAAAGGGAAATAGACTTCGGTATTGATCTTCTTCCAGTTACTCAGCCTATCTTTATTCAGCCATACATAATGGCACCAGCAAAAATTAAAGAACTTAAAGAACAAATGAAGGATCTCTTAGATAAGGGATTCATCAGATCCAACATTTCCCCATAGGGCGCACCAATCTTATTCGTGCGAAAGAAAGATAATTCACTAAGAATATGCATTGATTACCATCAACTCAATAAAGTTATGGTGAAGAACAAGTATCTTCTTCCAAGAATCGATGACTTATTTGACCAACTTCAGGGTGCTAGCTATTTTTCTAAGATAGACCTTAGATCCGGCTATCACCAGCTCAGAGTCAGAGAATGTGATATTCCAAAAATAGCCTTCCAAACTCGGTATGGTCACTTTTTATTTTTAGTAATGTCTTTTGGTCTTACTAATGCCCCAGCCACTTTCAAGGATTTGATGAATCGTGTGTTCAAGCATTATTTGGACATGTTCGTCATAGTCTTCATAAATGATATTCTGGTTTATTCCCGCATTGAGTGAGATTATGCAGACTATCTCAAAATAGTACTCTAGACTCTCAAAGATCAGTAGTTATTCGCCAAATTTAGTAAGTGCGAATTTTGGCTAAGGTCAGTAGCATTTCTTGGTCATATTATTTTTTATGATGGCATTAAAGTAGATCCTTAAAAGACCGAAGTAGTAAGAAACTAGCCTTGTCCTATCTCTTCATTAGACATCAGGACTTTCTTGGGTTTGGCTGGCTATTATAGATGCTTTGTAAAAGTATTTTCTTCAATTGCATCCCCTATTTCTAGATTGACTCAGAATAAATCCAAGTTTCAGTGGTCAGATCCTTGCTAGAAGAGTTTTCAAGATTCGAAGACTTGACTTACCTCAGCTTTAGTTCAAGCTCTTCCATATGGTTTAGATGGGTTTGTACTGTGTTGTGATGCATCTAGAGTGGGCATAGGTTGTGTCCATATACAGAATGGTAAAGTCATAGCCTACGCCTCCAGTCAGCTTAAACCCCACAAGAAGAATTATCCTACTCATGATCTTGAGTACAGCCGTGGTTTTTGCCTTAAAAATTTGGAGGCATTGTCTATACGGTGTCCATGTAGATTTCTTCATAGATCATAAGATCCTTCAATTTGTCTTTTATCAGAAAGATCTTAATTTGCATCAGAGAAGGTGGTTGGAGCTCTTGAAAGATTATGACATGAGTGTCCTCTATCATTTGGGCAAGGCCAACGTAGTGGCTGACACTCTCAGTAGACTGTCTATGGGTAGTTTTGCCCATGTGGAGGGCAGTAAAAAGAAGTTAGCTTAGAAAGTCCATCAGCTTACCAGACTAGGTGTTCGCTAAGTCGATTCTTCAGAGGGTGGTGTATGTGTTCAGAGTAGTTCAGAATTATCTCTAGTTTCTGAGGTGAAATAAAAGCAAGATAAAGACCCAGCCTGGTCAAGTTGAAAGAGTTAGCCCTGAATCAGAAAGTAGAGGTTTTCTCCCAAGGGGGAGATGGTGTTCTTCGTTGTCAGGGTTATCTCTGTGTTTCGAGTGTAGATAACTAAAGGCAGCAAATTCTTGCCGAATTGCATGGTACGCGTAACTCTATTCATCCAGGGGCCACTAAGATATACTTTAACTATGGGAGATCTATTGGTGGAGTGGCATGAAGAGAGATGTTCCAGAGTTTGTGACTAAGTGCTCTACATATCAGCAGGTTTAGACAGAGCATCAAAAGCTTAGTGCTACTATGCAGGAGTTTATTATTCCCACTTAGAAGTGGGAAGGAGTGAACATGGATTTCATGATGGGTTTGCCTCGAACTCGTCATCAGCAGGATTTAGTCTGGGTCATTGTAGACGGAATAACCAAATCAACTCATTTTCTTCCAGTTCATACCTCTTATTCAGCCGGGGATTATGCCAAACTCTACATCAAGGAGTTGGTTAGATTGCACGGCATCCTAATGTCTATTAGCTCAGACTAAGGTACCCAGTTCTTCTTAGTAAAGCCTTTCATCCTCACACAGATGGTCAAGAAGAAAGGACTATTCAGACTTTAGAAGATACGCTAAGGGCGTGTGCAATAGATTTCAAGGAAAGTTGGGATGACCACTTGCCTTTGATTGAGTTTACATACAATAATATCTATCATTCTAGTATTCAGATGGCTCCATTCAAAGCTCTCTATGGTTGGAGATGTAGATCTCCAATCGGTTGGGTCGAAGTTAGTGAGGCCCCATTCATAGGGCCTCACTTAGTATTCGACGCCTTAAAAAAAGTTCAGTTGATTAGAGAAAGACTCTAGGCTACTCAAAGTCGACAAAAATCTTATGCAGGTGTTCATAAAAAATAGCTTGAATTTAAGATTGGTTACTATGTCTATCTAAAGATCTCTCCCATGAAACGAGTGAAGAGATTTATCAAAAAGGGAAAGCACAGTCCCCAATATGTCGGTCCCTTCAAGATTCTCAGTTGATTCGGCAAGGTAGATTATGAGCTCGAATTGCCTTTAGATCTAGCCTCAGTTCATCTAGTCTTCTATGTCTCTTTGTTCAAGAAGTGTATAGGTGACCCAGCAGTGGTAGTCCCTATTCAGAGCGTAGATATTCAGAACAACCTCTCTTATGAAGAGATTCCAGTAGAAATCCTAGACTATCAGACTTGTACATTGAGGAACAAAAAAGTCCCTCTAGTTAAATTTCTTTGATGAAATCAGTCCGTCGAGGGAGATAATTGGGAAGCAGAAGCATATATGCGTACCAAGTATCCTCACCTCTTCTCCACCAATTTGGTCAAGCTCAAGGTGGTAATTCTCTTTAAGCTTACTCAGTTTCATGTTCAGTGTTCATCATAAACTTGGTATCAAGTACCATTGCATATTTGCTCATAAATTCATGTATTAGTTCAATTATATAACCATGAATCAAACATGCAATCTCATCATGAGAACCTTGGTTCCTCAGGATACTCAGTTATGCATTCATGAATCAGTTGCACATGCATTAGATATGCATGTCCAGTATTGTATTATATGTTCATCCTATCAGTCATGTCAGTCATGAGATCATGTTCCAATTATTCATGTTCAATATGTACATCAGTATATGTTCTTCGCCTCACCCTCTGTCTAATTTGAGGATGAATATTCTCAAGGGGGAGATATTATAATATTCGTGACTTTTTCCTAGCTTGAAATCATCTCAAGGATAATAGAACTTGCTTTGAAATACGAATCTATTTTTGTACATGTGGTATTTTGAAGATTTTCACTTTGTATCACATAGGAAATTTAACAAGCTTTCCATCGATATTAAATTCACTAAATCCAATAATCGGGTAAGAAGTTATCACTATTTGAAGTTTCCATAAAAAGATCGCCATATTGGTCAGTGGCTTGACGCGCCACAAGTGAAAATGGCAATTGTTCTTTTCCAGTGTCTCAGCGTGATTTCCTCTATCCCACGCCAAAGTTCTAGGTCACAAAAGAAGGGGCAATGCAATGGCTCCACATCACACTATCCTTGAATTTCCCAATTGTCAAAATCCAGTGACATGACGCGATAGCGCCGCGTCGCCCCAGGGGTCCCACTCGGAAAATTTTACTGAAATTAAAATGACGCATCCAGGGTTAATAGGGTCAACTTCCCACCCCTAATTAATCACTTTAACACGTGATTTAGCCATTCTTCCCCCAAAATATACTAGTTTCTCTTAAGTTTCTCTTAAGAATAAGCTAGGGTTTCCATTGGGGATTCAAATTTAAGAAAGTTTCACCGTCATTCTTCATGAAATCATGAACTAAGGTATGCGTTGTATTCATCATGGATTCCTTCCATCCATGAATCTCAAGAACCTTTTTTATCTATAAATCATGGTATTTATGTTGTGGTTTATTTGTAATCATGTTGTTGACGTTGATTGATTTCAAAGTTGGAATCTTTGTGTGTTTATCATGAAATTATGTCAGCATGCAAGATAAAGTCCATGAATTTAGTTGCTTATGATGTGAAATTTGATGAATTTACTTATGACCTAAGTTGAGGATTTAAGGTGGTTGATAAAATGCTTGAAAGAGTAGAAATCATGCTTTATAGCTCAAGACATAAACTAAATGTGACATGCTTGTCATCCTTCTATTAGATGGTTTCCATGCTATTATTATGAAATATGTATGTTGTCGGGATGCCCATGATATTAGAATATGTGATTATGATATGATTATTAGCATCCTCGTCCATGTTAGATAGTATGATAACCTTGTACTTCGTAAAATTCACAACTTTTTAAATTATGTATTGTTGATGTAGGTCTTGTACTCAATAAAGTCTATGCTTCATCAATTTTCTTCTATCGAGTCATGGGGGTACTTGTACCCAAAATATTAGTTGTGTTCCTAGAGATATGTAATATTTTCATGATACTATCAGTCAAGCTATGATCCTTAGACTTCAGACAGTCTTATGACTCAGGAAAACCTCCTTGATCTATGAACTCATTTCAGTGTCAGATATCAGTAGTATTCTGTCAATCAACGAAATTCAGTAACTCAGTCCATGTTTAGTTTAGTAAATCATGTTTAGTGTCTATTCAGATGAGAGTAGAAATTAGAACCGAGTGAACCCACGGATGCGAACTAACCTATTATATGAGGGTGTGATTCTTAGAAGTAATCCGTGCATTCCCGAACTATATAGCCAGCATAGTTTGAGACATCATAGCCTGCTATATGAGGGTAGATGATGTGGCTTAACCTGCTATATGAGGGTTCCCACCATTCTCATTAGAGTTTCCCATTACTTACTAGTGGCACGGTATTGACACCCTTCCAATCAAGGCACAGATTGGACCCCGGCTCAGCTATTATGTAATATTTGGGGCATGTCAGTTAGATAAATACTTCCCACAATTTTAGTATCAGTTTCAATAAAAGAACTGAGATAGTTTTTTAGATTTTAGGACTGTCAGATATAGTAAACTCAGATATAGTACGAAACTCAGCTAGTTCCATCAGATTCAGGATTGTCAGATACAAGCACCCATGTTATTAGTTATATCTATTATCAGTGTCAGTATTATATCTCACGATGTATTTTCACGTTCATGATAGTCAGTTTGTTATTATTATCAATTATGCATATGAACCCCATGCATTTAGCCTATCTCACTTGCATACCAGTATATTCATTCGTACTTACACATTTGTGCTACGGTGTCATATACCATAGGTTCAGAGATACGAGATCCAGAGCAGCATTAGATTTCAGTAATAGCAGTCAGAGCTAGAAGTGAGTCCTCATCTTTCAAGGACATGATTATTTTTCTATTATCTCATTGATTAGATTATTAGTTGGAGTTAGTTTGGGACATGTCCCATCAACTCCTCACTCAGACAGTTTCAGTTAGGTAGAGGCTTTCCAGACTATCATGTTTCAGACTTCAGTATTTTCAATTTTTTTAGGGTATTCTATTACCCCTCACAGATGTTATATTATTCAGATTATATTCAGTTTTGAACCTTATGGCCTTACAGTTCATATTTCCACATTATTCAGTCTTTTATGCAGTATACAGGTATAGATATCAGTCATGGGTTAGCTTGTAGTCCTTCGGGGTCATGAGCACCATGTAGCATTCTGGGTACCAAATTTGGGGTATTACAAACTTAGTATCAGAGCCTAAGGTTCAATAGAGTCCTAAGAAGTCTGAAAGTTGCATGTAGTGGAGTCTTGTACATGGGTGTGTTGCATGCCACATTTATATGCAGGAGGCTATAAGATGTTTTAGGAATAGTTTCTCATTCTTTCAATATACGTGTCATGCCAGTGAGTATAATCTTAAGTCAATCTCTCAGTCTAATCTATCTCTTCTTTTTATTTTAGAACATGCCTTCTAAGAGAAGAAACCAGTCAGCCCCACAGCCTAAAAAACCATTAGGCGATCATGTTTCTCATGCGGAGTTCAAGACCGTATTCACTACTCTTGCTCAGTCAGTGGCCAATTCAGTTGCATCTAAGATCATTGTCGTTTTGGCCAACCTAGTGGCCAATTCAGCTACTTCTAAGATTTAGGACTTCACCCGAATGAATCCTCCAACCTTTCTCGGGTTTAAGACTGGTGAGGACCCTCAAAAATTCCTAGATCAGGTGCAGAAGTTGACAGAAATCATGGGGGTGACAACTATTAGAGTGCTGAGCTAGCTGCATATCAATTGCTGGATGTTGCTCATACTTGGTTCAAGTAGTGGAATTTATAAAGGGCAGATGATGTAGGGAAGTTTAGTGGGAGGATTTTGTGTCTGCTTTCATTGAAGGATTCTTTCCCCTAGAGCTTAGAGAAGCTAAGGTATTAGAATTCATCAACCTCAGGCAGGGCAATATGACAATGAAAGAGTATTCTCATAAGTTTACACAATCAGCCAGATATACCCCTCATGTGGTTGCAGATAGCAACGCAAAAATGAGTAAGTTCATTTCAGGGGTGAATGGTAGTATGGTTAATCAGTGCAGATCTGCCATGCTGAATAGTGACATAACTTTAGCCATACTTATGACCCATGCATAGCAGATAGAGGAGCAAAAAGTTAGGATGAGGGAGATGGAGTATAAGAGAGTAAAGTCAGGAAATTTTAACTTTTCTCAGCCTAAATCAGAAGGAGGAAACCGTTCTCAATTTTATCTTAAGTCATTATCTCCAACTCTTTCTATAGCCAGTGCTCTAGTTCCTAAGTTCGAAGAGGATAACAAAGATAGAGCACCAGGATATAAGTCCCAGGGTAGTGTTAGTAGTGTTCTCACTTATCTTCTTTTCAAGACTTGTGGCAAGCATCATCAAGGTATTTGCAGAGATGGCAGTGGTATTTATTTTGGATTGGTAAGATAGGCCACAGAGATAGAGGTTGTCCTTATCCAGGTCCTCAGGGTCAATAGAATCGCTCCTTAGCTCAGTCCGGTCACCCAAATCAGCAAGGTCCCACCTCAGTGCTAGTAGTGGGCAATGACCAAAAATTCTCTATGCTCTTTCATCCTGACAGGATCAAGAAAATTCTCCTGATGTGGTTACAGGTACGTTATAGATCTTTCATCCGCATGTTTACGCTTTGCTAGATCCAAGTGCTTTTTTGTCTTTTGTTACTCCCAATAAAGCAGTTGATTTTGGAATCAATCCTGAAATTCTAGCAGAGCCTTTTTCAGTCTCTACCCTAATGGGTAAAACCATCTTAGCCCGATGGGTATACAAGAACTGCCCGATTATGATATTTCAGAAAGCCACTTTAGTCGATCTAGTCAAATTAAGATGACTGATTTGATGTCATTCTTGGCATGGATTGGATTCATTCATGCTTTGCCACAGTCGACTGCAGAAATGGAATAGTCTAGTTTTAGTTTCCAAATGAACCCATCCTAGAGTGGGAGGGTAGTGTATCAGCCTTCAGAGATCAGCTTGTTTCCTACCTTCGGGCAAGGAAAATGATATATAAGGGTTGTGTCTATCATCTTGTTTGAGTTAAGGACTATTTTTTTAAAACTCCAATTCTTGATTTAGTCCCAGTAGTAAGTGAATATTCAGATGTCTTTCTCGAATATCTTCTAGGAATTCCTCCCGAAAGGGAAATAGACTTTGGTATTGATCTTCTTCTAGATACTCAACCTATCTCTATTCTGCCATATAAAATGGAACCAACAAATCTCAAAGAATTGAAAAAATAGTTAAAGGATCTCTTAGATAAGGGATTCGTCAGACCCAGCATTTCCCCGTGTGGCGCACCAGTTTTATTCGTGCACAAGAAAGATAGTCCCCTCATAATGTGCATTGATTACCATCAACTCAATAAAGTTATGGTCAAGAACAAGTATCCTCTTCCTAGAATCAATGACTTGTTTGACTAAATTCAGGGTGCTAGCTATTTCTCTAAGATAGATCTCAGATCTGGCTAACACTAGCTCTGAATTAGAGAATGTGACATTCTGAAATAGCCTTCCAAACTCAGTATGGTCAGTTGGAATTTATAGTCATGTCATTTGGTCTTACCAATGCCCCAGCTGATTTCACGGACTTGATGAATCGTGTGTTCAAGCAGTACTTGGACATGTTCATCATAGTTTTCATAGATAATATTCTGGTCTATTCTTGTAGTGAGCGCGATCATGCAGACCATCTCAGAACAGTACTCCAGACTCTTAGATATCCATAGTTATTTGCAAAATTTAGTAAGTGTGAATTTTGGCTAAGGTCAGTAGCATTCCTTCGCCATATTATTTTTGGTGATGGCATTAGAGTAGATCCTCAAAAGAGAAAAGCAGTTAGGAACTGGCCTCACCCTATCTCTCAATTAGATATCAAGAGTTTTGTAGGTCTGGCTGGTTATTATAGAAAGTTTGTTAAAGGATTTTATTCTATTGCATCCCCTAATTCCAGATTGACTTAGAAGAAAGTCAAGTTGTAGTGGTCAAATCCTTGCAAGAAGAGTTTTCAGGAGTTGAAGACTGGACTCACCTCAGCTCCAGTTCAAGGTCTTCCATATGGTTTAGATAGATTCGTAGTGTATTGTGATGCATCTAGAGTGGTCTTAGGTTGGGTCCTCATACAACTTGGTAAGGTCATAGCCTATGCCTCCAGATAGCTTAAACCCCTTGAGAAGAATTAACCTACCCATGATCTTGAGTTAGAAGTCTTGGTTTTTGCCTTAAAGATTTGGAGGCATTATCTATGCGGTGTCCATGTAGATGTCTTCATAGATCATAAGAGCCTTCAATATGTATTTTCTCATAAAGATCTTAATCTTCATCAGAGAAGGTGGTTGGAGCTCTTTAAAGATTATGACATAAGTGTCCTCTATCATCTGGGCAAGGTCAACATAGTGGCTAACGCTCTCAGTAGACTGTCTTTGGGTAGCGTTGCCCATGTGGAGGGCAGTAAGAAGAAGTTATCATATGAAGTCCATCAGCTTTCCAGACTAGGCATTCGCTTAGTCGATTCTTCAGATAGTGGTGTATGTGTTCAGAGTAGTTCAGAATCATCTCAATTTTTTGAGGTGAAAGAAAAGCAAGATAGAGATCCCAGCCTGGTCAAGTTGAAAGAGTCAGCCCTGAATCAAAAAGTAGAGGTTTTCTCCCAAGGGGGAGATGGTGTTCTTCATTGTCAGGGTTATCTCTGTGTTCCCGGTGTAGATGAATTAAGGCAGCAAATTCATGCAAAATTGCATGGTGCGCACTACTCTATTCATTCAGGGGCGACTAAGATGTACCACAACTTGCGGGAGATCTATTAGTAAAGTGGGATGAAGAAAGATGTTGCAAAGTTTGTGGCTAAGTGCTCTACATGTCAGCAGGTAAAGATAGAGCATCAAAAGCCTAATGGTTCTATGCAGGAGTTCATTATTCCTACTTGGAAGTGGGAAGGAGTGATCGTGGCCTTTGTGATGGGTTTGCCTCAAACTCGTCATCAACATGATTCAATTGGGGTTATTATATACAAAATGACCAAATCATCATATTTCATTCCAGTTCATACCTCTTCTTCAGCCAAGGATTATACCAAACTCTATATCAAAGAGTTAGTTCGATAGTATGGCATTCCATTGTCCATTATCTCAGACAGAGGTACCCAGTTCATCTTTTATTTTTGGAAATTATTCTAGAAGGGTCTTGGTACCCAAGTTCATCTTAGTACAGCCTTTTATCCTTAGACAGATGGTCAAGCAGAAAGGATCATTCAGACTTTAGAAGATATGCTAAGGGCGTGTACAATCGATTTCAAGTGAAGTTGGGATGACCACTTGCCTTTGATTAAGTTTGCATACAATAA
>NC_061111.1:110811409-110820238 GCF_002878395.1 Capsicum annuum | reverse complement strand
TGACTGTGAATTCCCTTGGAATTTAACCTTCTATGAAAACCCTAGGGGTTGTTCTTGAGAGTTTTTGAGAGTAATTGAGTATAAGTTGCTGAATTATGGCCAAATCTTGTGTTATAAGGCTTATATATGGTGGGAAATTGACTCCTCTTAACCCTAGGAAACGTATTTAATTTGGGAGAAAATTTCCCAATTTTCATCCTTGGCGCGACGCGCCACTAACACACCAAGTCGTTAGAAAATGACAAATGGGAAACTGCACGGTGGCGCGACATAGAGCTATCGCGTTGCCACCTTGTCTGGAACCTGGAAGTTTGGCACGACGTGCCACTAACACGGAGCAACACTGGATATTGAGAATTTCCATTTGAGCTATCTCCATGACGTGCTGAAGGCTCTGGTGATATATTGTCCCACTAAAAAGACTCTAGCTCTTTACCCGGTTGTCGAATTTGGGCGAATTTAGTATCAATGGAAAGCTTATTGACTATGTGGAAATGAAAAAAAACTAAAAATCTTGAAAATGCCACATGTACAAAAGTGGATTCATCTTTCAAAGAAAGCTTCCAACATTCTTAGGAAACTTTTCAAGCTAGGAAAAGTATGGGGTATTACAATATCTCCCCCTTGAGAACATTCACCCTCAAATAAGACTGAGTGAGAGGGAAAGAATACAAACTGGCGTACATACTAAACATGACTGGAAGGAATATGATTTTATGACTGACATGACTGATGATCTGAATATAACATACTAAACATGTATATCTGAATCATGACTAATAAGCTCAATTCATGTATATCTGATACATGACTGATAATTGACTTAGGAGTGCATGACTGAATATTCTGATGAACTGAATTTCCCGCTGTGAGAATGCATGTCTGATGTATAATTACATGACTGAACTGATATATAAATACATGAATGAATATGTAGGAGTACTTAGTACTAAGTTTGTAATGGGGATCTGAGCATGAACTGAATACTAAGTTTGTAATGGTAGTTTGAACATGGAACTGAGTAAGTTTAAGAAAACTATTACGTGACTGAAAAATACTGATGACCTTATGGTTATGCTAGAAGTATGCATGAACTAGAACCTGAGAACATGACTGAGGCTGAAACACGATACATAAACTAAATTTCATGAACTGAACTAAGACTCTGAATACTTAGCCCACAGCTGAGGTTGGGACTTTGAGGATCAATTTATGATTACCCTCTATTATAAACTAGATTCCTAATGCAAAGAGAAACTTAATTTAAGATATGAGAGTGTTGAGGAAATAATGGGGTATCTCTCCCTTGGGACACTATGTCCCTCTAAAAATGCTTACCTTCCTGAGATACTGGGGTGATACACAGGGCATCCACTGACTGATTCATGACTAAAAGTTTAAATTTGAGCCTATGCTCACTAGCATGACATGAATACTAAAAGATGGGATACTGTTCCTAAGGCATCTCATAGCATCCTACACGTAAGTGTGGTGCACAACATACGCATGTACAAGACTTTTCTCGATGTGGCTTTTCAGACTTCTTAGGACACTATTGAACTTTAATCTTTGATACTTATTTTGTAATACCCCAAATCTGGTACCCATAATGCTACATGATGCCCATGACAATGAAGGACCACAAGCTAACCCATGACTGATATCTTTAAACTAAGCAGTGAATAATTGTAATAATATCATAAATATGGAAACATGAACTAAAAAACCATAAGGTTAAAAACTAGTACATAACTGAAAAATATGGTACAACAATACCAAAACAACTGAGATAATTATCTGAACATACTGTAGTTTGTAAGCCTCTAAATTGTCTAAATAAGGAGTTGATGGGACATGTCCTAAACTAACTCCAACTACTGAAATAAACTAAAAACTAAAGTAGTAATGTGATCATCATGTCCTCGAAGGATGAGGACTCATTTCTAACTCTGACAGCTGAGACTGGAATCTATTGTTGATCTGAAACTCGTGCCTCTAAACCTATGGTATAAAATGCCATAGTGCAAATACGTCAATACTTTGAATGTACTAGTATACAAGTGATGTAGGCTGAATGTAATAGGTTCATATGCATGAACAATACTAACTGAGTGACTAACAAGAACGTAAGAATACATGCATGCAAATATAATTATAACTGATATTTTGGTGGGACTGAATACTATATTACCAAATATTGAGGGACTTATGCTATGTTACTGATACATAGATAACTGTGTCTAATAGTTCTGATTATGAAGAACTGGTCTGGCTGACTGTATCTGATAGTCCTAAAGCTAAAGACTGATTACATATGTTCTGATAACTGATAACATGAGTGACTGTGTCTGACAGTCCTAAATCTGATAGAACTAGCCGAGTTCAATAATGTATCTGAGTAACTGAATTTGAGATCAATCCTATCTAGTGGGGGATCTCTGTGTATACTTATAATAAAAAAGAGTTGACTTAGTTTGAGATAAGTCCTACCTAGCGGGTTACCTCTGAATCTGATTATGCTACTATTGATTGACCGTAGTTGAGATTAGTCCTATATAATGAGTGATCTCATAGTCTATTTATAATGATAAGGATTGACTGTATAGGACAGTTCTAAATTTGTATTACTGAGTTGACTTGACTGTATCTGACAGTCCTAATTTCTATAACTAAAATTATAGGATGTATTCATCTAACCGACATACCCCATACTATGCTAACTGAGGTCCAACCTATAATCCTAGCTAGAAGGGTGTCAGTGCCATGCCACTGGTAAAGACAACTACTGAGGAGTCAGTCCTAATCTAGTGGGTGACCCCTGGGATTAGTCCTATACATTTAAATGCGCTAATGGGTGATCCTTGAGTATGTCAGTCCTATCGAATGGGTGACATCTCATACCTATGCTGGCTATGTGATTGTGGTACTTAGGGATTGCCTCTAGGGATCTCAATCCTATCTAGTGGGTAAGTCCCCATCCCTAGGCTCACTCGATGCTAAATCCTACTCCCATCTAAAAGATACTGAACTAAACTGATTGACTGAACTGAATTTATTGGTTGAACTGAACTAAAATGATACTAGTGGTATTTTTAGTGAAGCTAAAATGAATTTACTGAATTCCATTGACTGACAGAATGTACTAATTTCTGAGGACTGACTGAAAATACTGAAGTTACTGAGATTTATTAGGCTACTGAAATTACTGAGATTTCCTGAGTCACATGACTGACTGAGTTATATGGATCATTGCTTGACTGAGGAGACTGTGAAAAGATAACATGGTTCTAGGCACACAGCTAAATGTTTGGGTACAAGTACCCCTAGGACTCGATGATAAGAAACTAACATAGCATGGTTTACTTGAACACATGACCAACAACATATTTAATAATTCATATATTAAAGCACTTCATCAAACATGTGATATGCATAATCTTGTACATACATGGGGATTTCATGATATCATACTAGTTGGGCATTGTTCCGTCATCTAGGCATTTAATCATACACATGGTAGGCATAGCACATGTAAACAACATTATAAAACAATTAATCATCATGATTTATCTCTAATTTCATCATCCTAGGGTTTATTCATAGGTTCACATGAATATCCATCTATACAAATTAGTTCCACATAAAATTGATTAGCCAACATGGATTTGCATTCAATTGATCATTCTCAACATAAACAAAACAAACCCAATATGAGATTCATAAATAAATCCATAAACTTAAAATTAAAAAAGAGATTCTTGGGCTTCATGGATGAAAGGAGTCCACGAATGAACACTAAGCATACGTTAGCTTGTGATTCGATGAATATTGATGGAGAGATTCTTGAAATTTGATGGTGAATTCCCTTTGAATTGAACCTTCTATGAAAACCCTAGGGCTTGTACTTGAGAATTTTTGAGAGTAATTGAGTATAAGTTGCTGAATTATGGCCAAATCTCCTGTTATAAGGCTTCTATACGGTAGGAAATTGACCCTTTGTAACCCTAGGAGACATTTAATTTTTGAGAAAATTTTCCTATTTTCATCCTTGGCACGATGCGCCACTATTGCGCCAAGTCACTGGAAAGTGATAAATGGGAAATTGCATGATGGCACGATGCGAAGCTATCGCATTGCAACCTTGTCTATGACCTGGAAGTTTGACACAACTGCCACTATCACAGAGAAACACTGGAAATTTACAATTTCCATTTGAGCTATCACCACGATGTGCTGAAGGCTCAGGTGATACACTGTCTCATAAAAAAGGCTCTAACTCTTCACCCGGGTGTCAGATTTAGGTAAATTTTGTATCAATGGGAAGCTTATTCAATATGTGGAAATAAAAAAAATTGAAAATCTTAAAAATACCACGTGTAAAAAAGTGGATTCATCTTTCAAAGAAAGCTTCTAACAGTCTTGGGAAACTTTTTAAGATAGGAAAAGTACAGGGTATTACAATATCTCCCCCTTGAGAATACTCATCCTTGAATGAGACCGAGTGAGAGGGAAAGAATACAAACTGATGTACATACTGAAATGACTAGTTGGAATAGGATTTCATGACTGATATGATTGATGATCTGAATATAACATACTGAACATGCATATCTAATGCATGACTAATAAGCTGAATTCATGCATATCTGATGCATGATTGATAATTGAATTATGAGTACATAACTATATATTCTGATAAACTAAATTTCCCACAGTGAGAATGCATGTCTGATGCATATTTACATAACTAAACTGATATATAAATGCATGACTAAATATTCAAGGGTATTTAGTACCAAGTTTGTAATTGGGATCTGTGCATGAACTGAATACCAAGTTTGTAATGGTAGTTTGAACATGGAACTGTGTAAGTTTAATAAAACTGTTACGTGACTGAAAAAACACGGATGAACCCATAATTAGGCAAGAAGTATGCATTAACTGGAACCTGAGAACATGACTGAGGATGAAATACGATACATAAACTGATCTTCATAAACTGAACTAAGTCTCTGAATACTTGGCCCATAGTTGAGGTTGGGACTTTGAGGGCCAACTTATGATTACCCTCTATTCGAAACTGGATTCCTTATACGAAGAGAAACTTAATTTAAGACATGAGAGAATTGAGGAAATAATGGGGTATCTCCCATTGGGACACTATGTCCCACTAAGAATGCTCACCTTACTGAGATTTTGGGGTGATGCACCTGGCATGAATGCTAAAAGATGGGAAACTGTTCCTAAAACATCTCAAAGCCTCATGTACATAAGTATGGTGTACAACACACGCATGTACAAGACTCTACTTGATGCAGTGTTTCAGACTTCCTAGGACACTATTGAACCTTAAGCTCTGATATCAAGTTTGTAACACTCCAAATATAGTACCCAAAATTTTACACGATGACGATGACCCCAAACGACCACAAGCTAACTCATAACTGATATTTGTAAACTGAGTAGTGAATAATTATAATAATATGGTAAATATGGAAACATAAACTAAAATGCCATAAGGTTCAATACTAGTACATAACTTACAAATATGGTATAACAATACCAAAACAACTCAGATAATTATTTGAACATACTATAGCCTGAAATTCTCTAAATTATCTGAATAAGGATTTGATGGGATATGTCCCTAACTAACTCCAACTACTAAAATAAACTAAGAAATTGAAATAGTAATGTAATCATTATGTCCTCTTAGGATGAGGACTCACTACTAAATCTGACTGCTGAGACTGGAATCTACTGCTCTGGAGCTCATGCCTCTAAACCTATGTTATAATACACCATAGCACAAATATGTCAGTACTTTAAATGTACTGGTATGCAAGTTAGGTAGGCTAAATGAAATAGGTTTATATACATTAACAATAGTAACTGACTGACTAACATGAATGTGAGAATACAATCATGCATACGTAACTATAGCTGACATCGTGTTTAGACTAAATACTACATTACTGAATACTTAGGGACTAATACTATGTTACTGATACATGGATAACTGTGTCTAACAGTTCTTATTATGAAAAATTGGTCTGGTTGACTATATCTAACAGTCCTAAAGCTAAAGACTGATTACATATGTTTTGACAACTGATAACATGAGTGACTGTGTCAGGCAATCTTGAATCTGATGGAACTAGCTGAGTTTCATACTATATCTGAGTAATTGAATCTGAGATTAGTCCTATATAGTAAGGGATCTCTGAGTATACTGATAATAAAAAAGATTTGACTTAGTTTGAGATTAGTCCTACCTAGCGGGTGGCCTCTGAATCTGATTATGCTGCTATTGATTGAGAATAGTTGAGATCATTCCTATCTAATGGTTTATCTCATAGTCTATTTATATTGACAAGGATTGACTGTATCTAATAGTTCTAAATCGATATTACTAAGAAGAACTGACTATAGCTGGCAGTCCTAATTTTTGTATCTAAAAATATGGGATGTATTCATTAAACTAACGTGTCCCATAGTAATCTAACTAGGATCCAACCTATAATACCTAGATGGAAGGGTATCAGTATCGCACCATTGGTAAAGACAACTGTTGTGGAGTCAGTCCTAATCTAGTGGGTGACCCCTAGTATCAATCATATATATTTAAATGTGCTAATGGGAGATCCCTAAGTATGTCAGTCCTATCTAACGGGTGACATCATGTACCTACGCTGGCTACGTAGTTCTGTAACTTAGGGATTGCTTTAGGGATCTCATCCCTATCTAGCGGTTAAGTCCCCATCCCTAGGATCGCTTAGTGCTAAATCCTACTCCAACCTGAAAGACACTGAACTGAACTAATTGGCTGAACTAAATTGATTGCCTAAACTGAACTGAGTTGATTAACTGAACTGGCTGATACTAGGTGTATTATCTAGCGGAGCTTAATAGAATTTACTAAGTTTTGTTAGTTGAGAAAATTTACTGAGTTCTGAGGACTGTATGAGAATACTGAAGTTACTGAGATTGACTGGGCTACAGAAATTATGGAGATTTCTGAGATTTCCTGAGTCACATGACTGACTGAGTTCTATGGATCATAGCTTGACTAAGGAGATCGTGAAAACATGGCATGGATCTAACAGCTAAATTTTTGGGTACAAGTTTCCCCAGGACTCCATGAGAAGAAACTGACATAGCAGGCTTACTTGAACACATGAAAACCATCATAATTCATAATTCATATATCGAAGCACTTCATCAAACATGTGATATGCATAAGCTAGTACATACATGGGGATTTCATGATATCATACTAGTTGGGCATTGTTCCTTCATCTAGGCATTTAATCATACATATGGTAGGAATAGCACATGTAGACAACATTATACAACAATTAATCATCATGATTCAGCTCTAATTTCATCATCCTAGGGTTAATTCTTAGGTTTACATGAATATACATCCATACAAATCAATTAAATATAAAATTAAACACTCAACATAGGTTTGAATTCAATTGATCATTCTTAACATAAACAAAACAAACCAAACATGAAATTCATAAAGAAATCCATAAACTTAAACTTAAAAAAGATATTCTTGGGCTTCATGGACGAAAGGAGTCCATGAATGAACACTACGCTTACCTTAGCTTTTGATTCTATGAAGATTGATGGAGAGATTTTTGAAATTTCATGGTGAATTCCCTTGGAATTAAACCTTCTATGAAAACCCTAGGGATTGTTCTTGAGAGTTTTGGAGAGTAATTGAGTATAAGTTGCTGAATTATGGCAAAATCTTGTGTTATAAGGCTTATATATGGTGGGAAATTGACTCCTTTTAACCCTAGGAAAGGTATTTAGTTTCAGAGAAAATTTCCCAATTTTTATCCTTGGTGCGATGCGCCACTATCACACCAAGTAATTAGAAAGTGACAAATAGGAAACTGCACGATGGCGCGACGTAGAGCTATCGCGATGCCACCTTGTCTGGAACCTGGAAGTTTGGCACGACGTGCTACTATTGCGGAGCAACACTGGAAATTGACAATTTACATTTGAGCTATCTCCGCAAGGTGCTGAAGGCTCAAGTGATGTATTGTCCCATTAAAAAGGCTCTAATTCTTCACCCGGTTGTCGGATTTGGGCGAATTTAGTATTAATGGAAATCTTATTGAATATGTGGAAATGAAAAAAAGTAAAAATCTTGAAAATGCCACATGTACAAAAGTGGATTCATCTTTCAAAGAAAGCTTCCAACATTCTTGGGAAACTTTTCAAGCTAGGAAAAGTATGGGGTATTACAATATCTCCCCCTTGAGAACATTCACCCTCGAATGAGACCGAGTGAGAGAAAAAGAATACAAACTGACGTACACACTAAACATGAATGGAAAGAATATGATTTCATGACTGACATGATTGATGATCTGAATATAACATACTAAACATGCATATCTGAATCATGACTAATAAGCTGAATTCATGCATATGTGATGCATGACTGATAATTGACTTAGGAGTGCATGACTGAATATTCTGATAAACTGAATTTCCCACAGTGAGAATGCACATCTAATGTATAATTACATGACTCAACCGATATATAACTGCATGAATGAATATGTAGGGGTACTTAGTACTATGTTTGTAATGGGGATCTGAGCATGAACTGAATACTAAATTTGTAATGGTAGTTTGAACATGGAACTGAGTAAGTTTAAGAAAACTATTACGTGACTGAAAAACACTGATGACCCTATGATTATCCTAGAAGTATGCATGAACTAGAACCTGAGAACATGACTGAGGCTAAAAAACGATACATAAACTAAATTTCATGAACTGAACTAAGACTCTGAATAC
>NC_061111.1:110696007-110808409 GCF_002878395.1 Capsicum annuum | reverse complement strand
TGAAGTTGGGATGACCACTTGCCTTTGATTAAGTTTGCATACAATAATAGCTATTTTTTCAGTATTCAAATGGCTCCATTCAAAGCACTCTATGGTAGGAGATATAGATCTCTAATCGGTTGGTTTGAAGTTAGTGAGGCCACAGTCACAGGGCCTAACTTGGTATTCGACGCCTTAGAAAATGTGCAGTTGATTAGAGAAAGACTTTGGGCTACTTAAAGCCGACAGAAGTCTTATGCAGATGTTCATAGAAAAGATCTTGAATTTAAGATTTGTGACTATGTCTATCTAAAGATCTCTCCTATGAAAGAACTGAAGAGATTCGGCAAGAAGGGAAAGCTCAGTCCCCGATATGTCGTTCCCTTCAAGATTCTCAGTTGATTCTGCAAGGTAGATTATCAGCTCGAATTGCCTTCAAATTTAGCCTTAGTTCATCCAGTCTTCCATATCTCTTTGCTCAAGAAGTGTATAGGTGACCCAATAGTTGTCGTCCCTATTCAGAGCATATATATTCAGAACAGCCTCTCTTATGAAGAGATTCTAATCAAAATCCTATACTATCAGACTCGTAGATTTAGGAAAAAAGAAGTCCCTCTAGTTAAATTTCTTTGACAAAATTTATCCATTGAGGGAGATACTTGGTAAGTAGAAGAAGATATGCGTACCAATTATCCTCACCTCTTCTCTGCCAATTTGGATCAAGCTCAAGATAATAGTTCTCCCTAAGCTTACTCAGTTTCATGTTCTGTGTTCATCATAAACTTGGTATCAAGTACCATTGCATATTCAGTCATGTATTCATGTATTATTTTAGTTATTTAACCATGTATCAGACATGCAGTCTGATCATGAGAACCATTGTTCCTCAGAACACACAGTTATCCATTCATGAATCAGTTACACATGTATCAGCTATGCAAGTTCAGTACTATATTAAATGTTCAGCCTGTTATTCATGTCAGTCATGAGATTATTTTCCAGTTATTCATGTTCAATATATACGTCAGTATATGTTCTTTCCCTCAGCGTCAGTCTAATTCGAGGATGAATATTCTCAAGGGAGATATATTATAATACTCGTGTCTTTTTCCTAGCTTAAAATCATATCAAGGTGTTAGAACTTTCTTTGAAATACAAATCCTTTTTTTACTCATGGTATTTTTAATATTTTTACTTTTTATCAAGTGGGAAATTTAATAAGCTTCCCATCGATATAAAATTTGCCTAAATCTAATAATCGGGTAAGAAGTTAAAGCTATTTCAAGTTTCCATCGTAAAACAATACCATATTGGTCAGTGGTATATCGCGCCACGAGTAAAAATGGAAATTGTCCTTTTCCAGTGTCTCAGCACGATTTCCTCCTCATCGCGCCAAAGTTCCAGGTCACAAAAGAAGGGGCAATGTGATGTCTCCGCGTCGTGCCATCCCTCAATTTCCCAATTATTAAAATTCTGTGACATGGCACAACAGCGCCGCGTCACGCCAGGGGTCTAATTTAGGAAATTTTACTAAAATTAAAATGACACATCCAGGGTTTAAAGGGTCAAATTCCCACCCCTATTTAATCCCTTTAACACGTGATTTAGCCATGCTTCTCCCAAAATATACTAGTTTCTCTCAAGTTTTTCTCAAGAACATGCTAGGGCTTCCATTGGAGATTCAAATATAAGAAAGTTTCACTGTCAATCTTTACAAAATCATGAACTAAGGTATGTGTTGTTTTCATTCAGAAGATCAAGAACCTTGTTTTATCTATAAATCATTATATTTATGTTGTGGGTTATTTGTAATCATGTTGTTGACGTTGATTGATTTCAAAGTTAAAATATTTATGTGTTTATCATGATATTATGTTATCATGCAAGATAAATTCCACGAATTTAGTAGTTTATGATGTGTAATTTGATGAATTCACTTATGCCCTAAGTTATGCATGGAAGGTGGTTGATAAAATACTTGAAAGAGTAGAAATCATGCTTTATAGCTCAAGACATAAATTAAATGTGACATGCTTGTCATCCTTCTATGGTTAAATAGTTTCCATGCTATCATTGTAAAATGTGTATGTTGTCAGGATGCCCATGATATTAGAATATGTGATTATGATATGATTATTAGCATTCTCATCCATATTAAATAGTATGATAACCCTATACTTCGTGAAATCCACAACTTATTAAATTATATATTGTTGATGTGGGTCTTGTACTCGATAAAGTAATGCTTCGTTAGTTTCCTTCTATCGAGTCCAGGGGGTATTTGTACCCGAAAAATTAGTTTTGTGCCTAGAGACATGTAATGTTTTCATGATACTCACAGTCAAGCTATGATCCTTAGACTTTAGACAGTCTTATGACTCAGAAAAATCTCCATGATCTCATGAATTTAGTTCAGTGTCAGATATCAGTTGTATTCCATCAGTCAACGGAATTCAGTAACTTAGCCCATGTTTAGTTTAGTAAATCATGTTCAGTGTTTATTCAGATGGGAGTAGAAATTAGCATCGAGTGAACCCAAGGATGGGAACTCACCTGTTATATCATGGTGTGATTCTTAGAAGTAATCCGTGCGTTCTAGAACTATACAACCAGCAAAGGTTGAGACATCATAGTCTGCTATTTGAGGGTAGATGAGGTGGCTTAGCCTGCTATATGAGGGTTCCCACCATTCTCATTAGAGTTACCTATTATATTAGGTTTACTCACATATTGTCCTTACCAGTGGCGCGGTATTGACACCCTTTCAATCAGGGCACGGATTAAACCCCAACAAAGCTATTATGGTATATTTGGGGCATATCGGTTAGATGACTACTTCCCACAGTTTCAATATCAGTCTCAGAAAAATAACTAAGATAGTTCTTCAGATATCAGGACTGTCAGATACAGTACAGAACTCAGCTTATTCCCTCAGATTCAGGACTGTCAAATACAGTCACTCATGTTATTAGTTATATCAGTTATCAGTATATTATGTATCAGTATTAAGATTTAGTAATCACGTTGTCATAGTATCAGTGTTAATATTTTGTCCCATGCATGTATTCTCACACTCATGATAGTCCATCTGTTATTATTATCGTTCATGCATTTGAACCCCATACATTTAGCCTACCTCACATGCATACCAATATATTCAGTCATATTGATGTATTCACGCTATGGTGTCTTATACCGTAGGTTCAGAGACACGAGCTTTTGAGCTGCAGTAGATTTTAGTAGCAGCAGTTAGAGCTAGAAGTGATTCCTCATCTTTCGAGTACATGATTATTTTTCTATTATCTCATTGATTTGCTTATTAGTTAGAGTTATTTAGGGATCAACTCCTCACTCATATAGTTTCAATCAGTTAAAGGCTTTCTAGACTATCATGTTTTATACTTCAGTATTTTCAATTTTGTTTTGGGTATTCTATTACCCCTCGCAGATGTTATATTATTCATATTACATTCAGTTTTAAACCTTATGACCTTTCATTTCATGTTTCCACATTATTCAGTCTTTTATGTTGTATGTAGGTACAGATATCAGTCATGGGTTATCTTGTGGTCCTTCGAGATCATGATCACCATGTAGCATTTTGGGTACAATATTTGAGGCATTACACAATACCTCCCAAAAGAAACAATGAATAAAGGAACGGGAACTAGCCTGCACTACTGCCTGTTCAGAAAGATCCCCTAAATGTGCATACCTTTCACGCCAAATTTAGAGTTTCCTTCACTATCTTAGCTTACTCAGCAGCTGCTTAGAATAATCAACAGGATGTTATCCCAACTAATCCACTGTCAAATATAGCTTCAACTAGGATCTGGGATTTTACCCAAATAAATCCCTCTTTATTTTTGGGATCCAAGTCTGAGGAGGATCTATAGGAGTTTTTTGATATGGTTTAGAAAGTACCAGATATCATAGGTTTCACTTCAAGTCAGAGTGTAGAGTAAGTTACATACCAGTTACAGGATGTAGGTCACACCTGATGTAAGTAGTGAAAAGAGGATAGGGGTGTTGAGGCAGGGCCAGTAGAGTAGGAGGAGTTTTGCCATGGCTTTCTTAGATAGGTTCTTTTCTTTAGAGTTTTAGGAAGTTAAGGTGAAGGAGTTCATCAATTTTAAGCAAGGTAATATGAGTGTAAAGGAATACTCGCTAAAGTTCACTAAGTTGGTAAGATATGCTCCTTCGATAGTGATTGATAATAGGTCAAGAATGAGTAAGTTTGTTTCTGGTGCATCTGATAATATGGTCAAGGAGTATTGGAATGCTATGTTGATTAAGAAGATGGACCTATCTAGGCTTATGGTTTGTGCTCATCATATTGAGAAAGAGAATCTTAAAAAGAAAGAGATCGAGAATAAGAGGGCCAGAATAGGTAGTTTTAACTTTTATCAGTGGAGGTTAGAGGGTGGAAACCTTTCTTAGTTTCATCAGAAGTTCTCATACCCAGCTCCATCTTCAGCTAGTGCATTACTGCCAAAGTTCAGGAATAATATTCAGGATAGAGTACTAGACTATAAGTCCCAGGGTAGTGTAAACAGTGGTCGTACTATTCTGCTCTATAGGAAGTGTAGTAAGAATCATCAGGGCGTATGTAACGCTAGTAATGACGTGTGTTTCAGATGTGGTAAGCCAAGACACAGGATCTAAGAGTGTATGGTGGTGGCATGGAGGGGAAAAAATGATCGCCAACAGGCCAAAATACTATTTTAGTGGCACCAGTATGTCATTTGATCCAACAGAACACTACTTCTAGTGCTACCAGCGGGTAGCGCCAAAGCAGATTATGTGCACTCTAGTTCCTACATAATCAGGAAAGTTCTCCTAATGTGGTTATAGGTACGTTACAAGTTTTTCATATTCATGTGTATGTTTAACCTTTACTTTCTTTTTTAACCCCCTATATAGTTCTCAATTTTGGTGTTAGTCCAAAAATATTAGTAGAGACTTTCTCAGTGTCTACCGTAGTAGGTAAATCTATTATAGCCAGATGGGTATACATAAATTGCCCAGTTATAATATCTCAGAAAATCACTTTGGTAGATCTTATAAAGTTAGAGATGACTGATTTCGATATCACCCTTGGCATGGATTGGATCCATTCGTGATATACCTCAGTGGATTGCAGAAATAGAGTTGTCCAGTTTTAGTTTCCCAATGAACCAGTTATTAAATAGAGGGGTAGTACTTTAGTACTTAAGGGTTAAATTATTTCTTATCTTAAGGAAAGAAAATGACATCTAAGGGGTGCATGTACCATCTTGTTCAAGTCAAAGACTCTAGTTTTTAGTCTCCCAGTCTTGAGTCACTTTCAGTAGTAAAGTAATTTCTCGATATGTTCCCTGAAGACCTCCTTAGAGCTCCTCCCGAAAGGGAAATTGACTTCGGAATAGATTTTCTTCTAGATACCCAGCCATCACTATTTCGCCCTAAAGTATGGCTCCAGCTTAGCTTAAAGAATTGAAAGAACATTTGAAGGATCTCTTAGATAAAGGATTCATTAGGCCTAGTGTTTCCCCATAGGGCGCTCTAGTTTTGTTCATGCGTAAGAAAGATGGTTCTCTCAAAATGTGCATCAATTATGGTTAGTTAAAAAAAGTCACAATTAAGAATAAATATCCACTCCCCAGGATTGATGACTTGTTCAACCAGCTTCAGGGTGCCAATTATTTATCTAAGATAGACCTTAGATTTGGCTATCATCATCTTAGATTCAGAGAATGTAACATTCCAAATATAACTTTCAGAACTCGGTATGGTCACTTTGAATTCCTAATTATGTATTTTGGACTAATGAATGCCCCTACATCTTTTAAGGACTTTATTAATAGAGTACTTAAGTAGTACTTACGCATGTTCATCATAGTCTTCATTGATGATATACTTGTCTATTCTCGTAATGAGAATTATTATGTAGACCATTTAAGGATTGTGATGTAGACCCTTAGAGCTCATCAGTTGTTCGCCAAATTCAAAAAGTGAAAATTTTGGCTAAGATTGGTAGCTTTTCTTATCCGTATTGTTTCTAGCGATAGAGTTGACCCTCAAAAGACCAAAGCAGTGCAAAACTGGCCCAGACCAATCTCTCCATTAGATATCAGGAGTTTCTTGGGTTTAGCTGGCTATTACAAATGGTTTTTGGAAAGGTTCTCTTCTACTGCATCCCCCATGTCCCAATTGACTTAGAAGAAAGTGAAATTCTAGTGTTCAGATTCAGGTGAGAAGATTTTTCAGGAGTTCAAGATTCTACTCACCTCAGCTCCAGTCCTGAACTTTCCAGATGGTTCAGAGGGATTTTTTGTTTACTGTGATGCTTTCATAGTTGGTCTTGGTTATGCATTGATACAAATGGGTAAGGTCATAGCCTATGCTTCTAGATAGCTTAAAACCAACAAAAAGAGTTATTCTACCCTTAATCTTGAGTTGGCAGCTATTGTTTTTCTTTGAAAATTTGGAGTCACTATCTTTATGAGGTTCATGTTAATGTGTTCATGGATCATAAAAGTTAGCAGTATGTATTATTGTAAGAAGATTTAAATTTTCATTAGAGAAGGTGGCATGAGTTGTTAAAAGATTATGATATAAGTTTGTTGTATTATCCGGTCAAGGCCAATGTAGTGGCAGATTTCCTTAGTAGATTGTCTAAGGGTAGAATTTCTCATGTTGAGAAGGATAAGAAGAAGTTAGTCTAAGAGGTTCATCAGCTTACTAGATTAGGTGTTTGGTCGGTTGATTTAGCTGAAGGTAGTATATAGGTACAGAATGTTTGGAAAGTAAAGGAAAATCAAGATAGGGATCCTAGTTTGGTTAGGTTGAAGAAAACAGTTAGAGATCAAAAAGTAGAGGTGTTCTCCCAAGAGGGAGATGCTGTTCTTCATTATCAAGACAGGTTATGTGTTCCATGTGTTAATGGTTTGAGGCAGCAGATTTTGGTGGTAGTGTAGGGTGCACGATATTCCATTTATCTAAGAGCCACTAAGATGTACCATTACTTACGGAAAATCAATTGTCGGAATGGTATGAAGAAAGACATTACAGAATTTATAGCAAAGTGCTCAAATTTTCCGCAGGTCAAAGTTGAGTACAAGAGACCTAGTGGTACATTGCAGGAGTTTAGCATCCCCACTTGGAAGTGGGAAATGGCGAACATGGATTTTGTAATGGGTTTGCCTCATACTCATTGTCAGTATAATTCAATATAGGTCATTGTGGATAGAGTGACTAAATTAGCTCATTTCTTGCCAATTCATACTTTGTATTCAGTTGAGGATTTTGTTAGGCTTTATATTAGAGAGTTCGTTAAGTTGTATAGAATTCCATTGTCTATCATATCAGATAGAGGGACCCAGTTTACCTCTCATATTCAGAAAGCTTTTTAGAAGGGTCTTAGTACCCTAGTTTATCTTTGTACAGCTTTTCATCCTCAGACCGATGGTCAAGCAGAGAGGACGATTTAGACATTAGAGGACATATTGAGAGCATGTGTTATTAATTTTAAAGGAAGTTGGGATGACCACTTACCTTTGATTGAGTTTTCCTACAATAATAGTTATCACTCAGTTATCCGGATAGCTCCATTTAAGGTCTCTATGGGAGGAGATTTAGATCTCCTATTGGTTGGTTTGAGCCTGGTGAGGCTTTTTTAATAGGGATAGATTCGGTGTTTGATGCAATGGAGAAATTTCAGTTGATTAGAAAAAGGCTAAAGGCAGCCCAAAGTCATTAGAAAACTTATTTAGATGTGAGGATGAGAGATCATGAGTTTGATGTTGGTGACTTAGTCTATTTGAAAATCTTGCCCATGAAGAGAGTGAATAGATTTGGAAGGAAGGGGATGATTAGTTCCAGATATGTTGGCCCTTATATAATTTTTAAACCATTTTGGAAAGTTAGTTTATGAGCTAGAGTTGCCTGCAGATTTGATGTCTGTGCATCCCGTGAATCATATTTTTTTGTGAAAGAAATATATTGGTGATTCAGCTATTGTTATTCCTTTAGAAAGTACAGGTGTTCAGGATAGCCTTTCTTTCAAAGAATTTCTAGTTGATATCCTAAATCGTCCTATTCGAAGACTAAGAAACAAAGAAGTTCCCTTGGTTAAAGTTCTATGGAGGAATCAACCCGTTGAGGGAGCTACTTAGGAAGCAGAAGCATATATGTGTACCAAGTACCCTCATTTTTTCTCTGCAAACTCAGACTCAGCTTGACGTAACAGTGTCCCTTAGATTGACTCTTTCCCAATTTCAGTTCCATCTATATAACTATTCTCATGTCATTGCATGCATTCATGAAATCAGTTCAGTTCATATATTATGTTTGAGACTCAATTATGTAATCATATTTCCAATCATGCATGTTTAGTATATGATCATAGTTACCTTTGTTTAGTACTCTCAGTCTGGCTAGTTTCATTCGAGGATGGATTTTTCCAAGGAAGAGATATTATAACACCCCATATTATTCTTAGCTCAGTTCAACTTCTAGTTGCATGAATAATGGGCTTAAGGCCTAAAAATTTCACTAAGGGCTGGGGACTTAGTCAATTTAAGGATTCTAAACTTGGACGATTTTTAACTTTTCCTACCCCACCCCGAGATATTGGTTTTTGAGTCAATTCAAGTTTAAGGATGTAAGGAGCATGTCTAGGAGAAGTTTCAGATTTTTCGAATGAGGTTTGGGTCATGTTTGGATCAATAAACTAGAGGATTATCGCTAGAAGCTTTTGATGCAGTTTTATTCCCATCATCATGTAGACCGCGTCGCAGTGAGGGATATGAACTATCGCGATAAGGACGCATCACGGTAAGCCAATTTCGTCCAATTTTGAATTTAAATGTCTAAGGGGCAATTGGGTCTTTTCTCCTTAACCCAATCATTCTTAACATGAATTGGGACATCAGTTAGGGCATTATTTGCCCTTCTTCTCCAAATTCCTTTCAAGAAAACCATCCCATATTCCCCAAGAAAAAAATTTCAATTCCTTTCTCCCCAAGAAATCAAGAATTCAAATTCCCCAAGTTCAAGAACCTTCAAGAAAACATCAAGATTGGTGTTTCTCTTTCAAGTTAAAGGTTTAAGGTATGTGAGATATTCATTCATGGATTTTCTTTCACCCATGGGGCCCAAAAACCCTCTTTTCGATTAAGGATTGATTTTTTCTATCATTATTGTATTTTGCATTGCTTAAGATGGGTTCAATTCATGTTTCCATGGTAATTTAAATGTAATTCCGTCCATGTATGATCCCATGGAAGATTTTGAATTCCTCATACTATGAATTTGAGTTTCCCATGCTTTATTCAAGTGAATTTTATGATGAATCCTAAAATTATGATTCTTAGCAAACATTCCCATGTTAAATTCACGATCCCCACATGTCTGGTGAAATGTCTATGCTTATGGGTTTTGAACCATTATCCTTTACTACAATTTTAAGCTTGTTATTACATTCAGTGATTATTCAGTGTTGGTGGATTATGAACACCCAATACCTATGCATTTACATAATTTTTATATTTTAAAGTATGATTCAGTTAAACCATGATTATCATAATGAGCAATATCAATCATGAAATAATATTTAGTTAAACTCAGTCCAGTTTTAGTTCCAGTGTTAGTTCAGTTGGATGTAGAATTTAGCTCCGAGCGAATACGGTGGGGCGGCTTCCCCGTCAATTAGGCAAAGTTGTTAGTAGCAATCCCTGCATTCTAGAACTACCTAGCCAGAGTAGAATAAGAGGAGTCACCCATAAGTTTAGGCTTGACTTCCTCATAGGGATCACCCATCAGTTTAGGCTTGACACCCTGGTCCTTTGGTACACCAGATTACTAGATCCATAGAGCCAGTGTTAGTACCTGTGGCACGGTACTGACACCCTTCAATCTGGGGTTACAGGTTGGACCCCAATTAGCTCAGATTGGGGAATGTCAGTTAGATGATACCTCCCATAGTCTCAGTACAGTATTCAGGGGATTTTCAATTTAGGTTTGCTTTACTAAGTGTATAAACTTTCAGATATTCAATTTTATAGCTTTCAGTATTTTAGATTACAAATCTATCTCAGTAACATAACAGATATACACTTAGTCTTGCATTCTCTGATATTATAGTTTTCATGCATTCATGTTTAGTTATCTCATGCTATTCACTTAGTTTTTATTTAATATGCATAGTATCCTACGCATATCAGCTTGTCTTCATCTCATATACCAGTACATTCAAATTACTAACCGCATACTCTTCTTTGTGCTATGATGTCATATATCATAGGCTTAGATGCACAGTTTATCAATCACAGTTAAAAAGCTTAGCGTAATCCAGCAGCCTTAGTAGTGAGTCCCAATCCATCGAGGACATGTTATAATTATTCAGTTATTTCACTATTTTATTTTATTCAGTCAGTCGGAGTTTGCTGGGGGTCTGTCCCATCAACTGCTCAGTCAGTTTATAGGCTTTCAGACATTCAGACAGTCTGTTAGACAGTTAGCTAGTTTATCAATCTTATCAGATGTTTTAGACATGATTAATTTGTATTTTCAGTATTCAGACTTTATGGCTTTGTCAGTTGTTTTCCGCACATGTCCATTCTTATTATTTTGTACAGTGCTCTCTGTGGGTACAAGCATAACAGTTACCTTATGGTCACTTGTGACTGTAAGCACCGTTGTTCTGACAAATGGGTAGCCTCGGGTCATGATAATATAACATCAAACAACATGAATTATTGGTCAACACAACATACAATTCAAGATGATGAACTAGTAACTCAAGCTAAAAGTACTAGCTTCATCTTTTTTGATCTTTAACATAGTGTTTCATCTCTTGGATTGTTTCAATTGAACCATAAACACTATAAACAAGTTATTAACACATAATTACACAATAATACCCATTGTAACTTATTACGCACACTAGAATCCATCGAGAACAACTAGAACAACACATAGCTCAAGCTAGTAGCACTAGTCTCGTCTACACTCTAAGTGATCAAATTGATTCCAAACATGTTTGAAACACACCATAAACATTAGAATCATTTAGTTTAACAATTAAATACTCAATTATACAAAGATTTACAAATTGAACACAAGAGAAGTCATCTAAATTAAGCTAAATAAGCTTGATAACAACACTGAAGAGCATAAATCTACCTTCGATCACTGACATCAACACAACACCTAACCCAACACAAGACGTATCATAGAAGATGGTAAAACCCACTCCCTCCTTGGGATAACTCAAGATAGAAGCTAAATTTATCAAATCCTTGAGCTTTAGAAAGCTCGACTCACAAGCATCGAACAACTAAAAGGAAATCTTCTTTTGAGTCAACTTGGTCAATAAAGTTGTAATAGATGAAAGCCCTCAACAAAGTGCCAATAGTAACCTGCTAAACCAACAAAACTCCAAATCTCAAAAGGTGAAATAGGCCTATAATAATTGCGAATCATTATAAAATTGGTCGGATCAACCATAATACCATCCTTGGTCACCATATGACCCAAGAAAGAAATGGACTCTAACGAAAAATCACTCTTGGAAATCTTAGCATACAACTTTTCATCCCTCAATCTCTAAAGCACAATCTATCAATCCTCCTCAAGATCAACCTCACACTTGGAATAAACAAAGTTATCATCTATAAAAAACAATGACAAAAGAGGCATGATGCAGTCAATATACTCAATTCATCAACTCCATGAACGCAATTGGGGTATTGGACAACCCAAAGGACATGACCAAGAACTCATACTGACCATATGAAGTTCAAAAAACTATTTTCAAAATATTTGAAGCTCTAATGCTCAACGGTAATACCCAAACTTCAAATCAAACTTCAAAAACACCGAAGCACCCTGAAGCTTGTCAAATAAATCATTAATCTGAGGAAGAGGATACTAATTATTAATCAACACCTAGTTCTACAATCGATAATTAATACACATACGCATAGACCCATCCTTCATCTTCACAAAAAATAGGAGCATCACCAATGTGATACACTACTCGGATATATCCTGTATCTAACAACTCATGCAACTGTTCTTTCAATTCTTTCAACTCTGTTGGCTCAATCCTATAAGGAGGAATTGAAATAGGCTTGGTTTCTGGCTCAACATCATTGGAAAAGTCAATATCACTATTTGGAGGCATACTAGGCAAATATACAGAGAAAACATACATGAACTCATGGACAATGTGAACAAAATCCAAAATAAGGGGGAAGCAACTCTAGTATCACAAATATGAACCAAATAATAAAAATACCCCTTCAGCTAAGCAATAAGCCTGAAGAAAAGATATAATTCTCTTGGGACATAAATGAAGCATACCCTTTCAAGCTATCCTTCGCACTCCCAGCAAAGCTAAAGTCATGGTCTTAGCATAATAATATAGGACGTCATTATAAGGATCTAACCAATCCATACCCAAGATGACATGAAAATCTACTATATCAAGGATAATTAGATCTACCCAAGTCTCACGCCCAGCAAAAGTCACAACACAAGATAGGTACACTCGATCCATCACTAAAGAATTTCCTATGGGGGTACATATACAGTTAGGCATATCAAAGGCTCACAAACATAATTTAAACCTAAAGAAAAATATGCAGCCGCATAGCAAAAAGTTGATCTCAGATCAAATAACACAGATACATAACTGAAACAAGCAAGGATGGTACTTGTGATGATAGTATCAGAGGCCTTTGCCTCTAACCTAGCAGGTATAGCATAGCACTGACCTCGTCCACCATCTTACTAGGTAGTTCTGTGACCACCACCATAGATACAACTACATCTGACTCTCGAGCCCATAGTAGAACTTTTATCTCTCATAGTCGATATAGGAGTAGCTTTGAAAATATGTTGGGGACAGTCCTTAGCCAAATGACCAATCTCATCACATACATAGCAAACCATATGGCCTAACCCAATATAAGGAATTAGGACTGAACTATGACGACCATGTAAAGCTGTTGAAATAGAGACCCACTACCTGAACACTAAAAAATTGCCTGCAATGGTCTACCATGATACCCAAAAAAGCCTCTAAAATCTCTACCATAAAAATATATGACCCCTAAACCATCCTTCACCTTCTTGGCGCCTCTCTAAGATGCTTGAGGAATAGACTTAGTCATCTTAGAATGATCACAATAGGTTGAAATGATTCCCTAAACACTACCATCTGAGTCATTGCAAGCTGAAGAGAAACATCCAACACTCTCACAAACTTTTAAATCTTCTCATACTTAGTAGTAATACTAGTATAAGAATATCTAGACACGACATAAAAATATAGCTCATACTCTACAACAATCATGGAGCCCCACTCTAAACAATCAAACTTATCTCTCATATGATCCTTCAAACTAAAGGCACAAACCTATCAAAAAGGCCTCAGTTAGCTGATCCCAAGTCATCTCTGCCAAACTAAGAAGTGGACAACCAACAAGTGACCTCCACTAATCTCTGGCTATCTGTCAACTAATAAGTAGTATATTCATCCCCATACAACTCAAGAAAAGTAAGGTTAAGAAACTTCTCACAACAATCCATCAAGAACTCATAAGAATTATTATCTACAACACCACTAATCCTAGGAGGATCCAAATGAGTAAATCTCTTAAACCTCTATTGATCCATGGAGGAAATAATTATACTTGCTATAATAAGAGTCATAGGAAAGATAGCTGGCTAAGAACCAACTTGAGGAAGCAACATCGAAGAAGGCTAAACTCCAGATCTCAGAATATCGTACGCAAATCCAGGCACTGACAGAGAAATAATACTCAAAGTCTGTAGAGTACCATAAGTAAGTATCGGTATAGCAGGAAGATCAACGCTCGAGATAGGAGGAACACCATAAGTAGACTACGGCATTATAATGCCTCAAATCTGGTACATGAAATGCTACACGGTGCTCATGATGCTAAGGGACCACAAGATAACCCATGGCTGATATCTGTACCTGTATACTGCTTAATATACTATAAAATGCAGAAACATGAACTGAAAGGCCCTAAGGTTCAAACTGTAACAGAATATCTTATAAAAGTCTAACATCTGAATAGGGTATGAAATACCTAAAATAAAACTGATATAAGCTATCTAAACATATAGTAGTTTGGAAAGCCTCTAAAATATGACTGTCTAAATAAGGAGTTGATGGGACATGTCCCCAACTAACTCTAACTAATTAATTAATTAATAAAATAATAAAGTAATGATCATGTCCTCAAAAGATGAGGACTCACTTGTATCTTTGACTGCTGAGACTGGAATTTAACTGATGCTCTAGAGCTCGTATCTCTAAACCTATGGTATAAAACATCATAGCGTGAATGCATCAGTATAATTGAATGTACTGGTATGCATGTGAGGTAGGCTAAATGCATGGGGTTCATATGCATGAACATAATAATAACGAACTAACTATCATAAGCGTGAGGATGCAAATATGGGACATAATAACTGATACTGATACCATGATAACATGATTATTGAATCTGAATAATAATGACATGAGTGACTATATCTGACAGTCCTAATTCTGATAGAACTATCTGAGTTCCATACTAAGCTGAGTTGACTTTATCTAACAGTCCTGAAATCTAAAGAACTGTCTGAGTTTTATTACTAATACTGATACTGAAACTGTAGGAAGCAGTTAACTAACCAAAATGCCCCAAATAAAGCATTATAGCTGAACTAGGGTCCAATCTATTCCCTGATTAGAAGGGTGTCAATACCGCGCCATTTGTAAGGACAACATGTGAGTGACCCTCAACTAGAAAGTTACTCCAATGAGAACTATGGGAACCCTCAACTAGCAGGTTAAGCCACCTTATCTACCCTTAACTAGTAGATCGGATGTCTCAACCTTTGCTGGCTACGTAGTTTTGGAACACAAGGACTGCTCCTAGGAATCATACCCTCAACTAGCAGGTGAGCTCTCATCATTGGGTTTACTCGGTGCTAATTCCTACTCCCATCTAAATAGATACTGAATATGATTAACTAATTTGAACATGGACTGAGTCAATAAATTGCATTGACTGACGGAATACTACTGACACCTGATAATAGACTGAGTTCATGAGATTATTGAGATTTCCTGAGTTATAAGACTATCAGAAGTCTAAGAATCATGGCTTGACTGAGAGTATCGTGAAAACATGACATGGATCTAGGCACACAACTAATGATTCGGGTACAAGTACCCCCTGAACTCGATGGAAAGAAACTGACAAAGCATAGCTTTCTTGAATACATGACCAACATCACAATCCATAATTCATTTATTGAGGCATTTCATTAAACATGTGATATGCATAAACTTGTACATAAATGGGGATTTCAGAATATCATACCAGTCAGGAACTTTTCCTTTATATAGGCATTTAATCAAACACATGGTGGGCATAGTATATGTAGATAACATTATATAACAAACAAACATAATGATTCATCTCTAATTTCATCATCCAAGAGTTTTAATCATAGGTTTACATGAACCTACACCTATATTAATAAATTTCACATGAAATTTATCTCCAAACATGGATTAGAATTCAATTAGTCATTATCAACACAAACAATAGCAACCCGACATGAAATTCATAAAGAAAATCCATAACTTGAACTTAGAAAAGAGATTCTTGGGCTTCATGGACAAAAAGAGTCCATGAGTGAACATTATGAATACCTGGTAATGAGTTTTCTTGAAGTTCTTGAACTTGAAGAATTTGAACCTCTTTATTTCTTGAAGAATATTTGGATTTCTTTGCTTAAGGATGGCTTTTAGGGAGAAAACCCTAATTTGATGTTGTAAAAGGATAATGAAATTATGAGCCTTGATCTGATATTATTAGGGGTTAAAGCGGGTGGAAAAAGACCCAAATACCCTTTTAAAAATGACTTTAATTTGCTGAATAGGACCTGCGATGGCTCATACGACAGTCCATTACTGGCTCGATGGTCCGTCGTACGTGGACCAGAATAGGGACTCACTACCTAAGTAATGACAGCCTAGGCAACGGTCCGTTACAAGTTCAACAGTCTATTAACCTGTCTATCGCACCTTATCCAGAAGGTTTTCTCACTGCCTTGGCTATGACGGTCGAGGCAACGGTCCATCGCTAGATCAATGATTTATCAACCTGGCCTTCGCACCTCAGCGATTCTGATATCTCTGAGTAAAATGTCCATAACTTCCACGTCCGATGTTGAATTTTGATGAAATTGGTATTGTTGGAAAGCTAACTCAATTTCCCATGTGGGAAAAAGTGAAAATCTTAGGAATAACACATGTACAAAAATGGATTCATATTTCAAAGAAAGTTCTAACATTTTTGAGATGATTTCAAGCTAGGAAAAGATACGGGGTATTAGAGGCATAGACAAAGATGCCATACTCAGAGCTGAAGGAACACCTGGTGCACTCACAAGATTACCTTTCAAATAAGGCAATAGCTAAATCAAAAACCCCTCTAAGGCTAGGGTTGAAGAACTCTGTGGAGCCGAAGTAGGCTATATAACTCTGACATGCTTAACCTGAGGCTTAGGGAAAATCCCCCTAGTGCTATTTCTAAATGGGGTAGGTCCTCGTGTCCGTCCTCTACCTCAATCCTTTCCACAACCCAAAACTCGACCTCTAGACTAGGTTCTCTTCTCAAATAAAAGCTCTATATCTCTAGCCTTATGGGATCTAGTCCTCACTATTGGCACAGAAAAGAATGAAATATGACTTCAAACATGAGGTATGAAAAAATTCACATGATAAGGTACAAAATAAGGAAATATTTCTAAAGATATCTTATAGCATCTCAATGATAGATATAAACATCTTCGTAGCAGTTCGTGTGACTCTACTAGACACCCTAAATTCTTACACTGATAAGACCAATGATAATTTGGATGCTCGGATACTAACCTATCTAACCCAAAAACCAAGGTTATGATGTCTCTTATTGCAGCAAGTCTTAACGAATAAGCCTATCAATTATACTGATATAAAAAGGGAAATCAATTCTAAAAAAACCCAAGGCAAGGCTTCTAGAGCAAAGATGAGCCATACAAACATGATAATAGCAAAAATACAATAAAGATGCCAAACCAAATCCCAAAACATGGTATCATAGTGTAAGAACTGCAAAATACATATCGAATGTCAAAGATACGATAAAAGTCCAAAAAGGATAAAATTTGGTATTGGAATACTAAATAAGATATGAAAATAGATAGGAAGAGGTAGTAGAACAACTCCTAAAGCATTGGATGTCCACTACCTTGTATATACTCTAAATGTTGAGTCAGCTATTTGTGCGACGCACTCATATCAAGATCCACACAGAAAGGGTATAGTAGGAATGAGTATAGTCCAGTATCGGTTGATAACATAGGCTAATTGAGTAGGGTAGAAAATAAAGCATATAAACACAAACTATGGACACATCACCTACAATCAGAAAATATCCCAAAATGGTAGCCCACACCATCTCCATAAATAGTTCTATTATATACACATATAACAAATAAGGTAGGGGAAAAATAACAATATAAACATACACCAAATACAAGTATAAGAAGATAGAACAAACAAACAAATATCAAGTCAAGAATAGAAAAACAATTATAGAATAAGTACAATATATGGAATGCAATGAAGATGATGATGATGTGATGCGCGTGGTCAGCATACAACCTTCGTTTCACATTTTAAGTTGTGATCCCGATGTAGGACCCATGGGGGTTTCATCAACCCATATAATATCAATATCTATAACTTCTCTCGAAAACATACATCAGTATAGGGTTTTTAAAAATGTCTTATTTTCTGTCAGAAAGAGCTAGTATTTCTAGTATTTCTACGGTGGTAACGATATTTTATAAATGAATATGATATAACGATGTAATGCTCACAACCAACTAAAATGAAAATATCCAATATCCAACCAATATAACAACCATGTTAGCCAAAAATCCACTCAAGCCAATCAATCATCCATGATCCAATATAATCCAAAAACCATCAAGTGAAATATGCAAGGAAAAGGTTATTGATACTACATAAATACCAAAATATAGACTTTTCTTACAAAAAAGTGTGCAACCAAACATACACACATCAAATACTAGGCCAACAACATTATACAAGACCCCACACAGTCAAACATAGCAAATAATGTCTTAAAACAACCAAATATTATCCATTTAGGCCCCTACATCGGCACATAAATCAACTGAACAAATTTTCTATGATACAACCTTATACCCACAGCATGTTTTTACATTATTAATGACAACCTAACCAATTTTGAAGAAATTTAAGATGTAACCTACGTCAAATGCCGATACCAGTACCATAGGCCTTTAACATCAAACTTTTACTCTCACACAGACCAAAAACTAGCTAAAACATATAAATATAGAATATATGCATCAAAAGAAAGCCAATGATACCAATATTGACCACTCCCAAATTGGGGTCAAAATGGACCCCCAAAATGGGTTTACAAAAAATAAGGGTAAAATAAAAAAAATTCCAAAAATATATTTCCCAAGAATAAAGAAACTCATAGGATTTCAAAATGGGTTAAAATTGGGGTTTGAATTGAAGAAATGTTAATTTGGACCTTCCAGGACAATCCCAAATTCCACCCTTAAATTTGAGTTTTAAACAAGACTTAGACAATAAAAATCAAAGAAAAATAATTAAAATAGGAATTTGGAGCTTACCCAAGCTTAAAAATAGAAGAAAAGTCCCAAAACCTTGAACCCCAAGCTCTAAGTCCAGAAAATAGTGAAACAAAATTGAAAATAGGGGTTTAATCCACCCAGGCATGGCCTAATCAAAGTTCTGGTTGCTTTATCAATTATAGCTTAAGAAACTAGCGAAGCCCACCTCATTGCGTAAGAGACTTGGTTGTCGCTTAATCTACGGGCATTTGGCACACTAGAGGACCTTAAGCGACCAGGACAATGCTTAAGAGGATATCACTTAAGTGATCCTAGTATCGCTTAGGAGATATTTTGGATGTCAGGCCAAGTTGCTTATGTGACCAAAGCATCACTTAAGTGAGTACACCAGCTGAGTGGTGCACCAGCTGGAGACTTGGAGAATTTTAAGTCTCCACGGACCCTTTGAGATTCATCTGGAAACTCGAGTATACAAATAAACTATGCTACCCTATTTAATTCATCTCTCTGAAATCAATGAGATACAGATTTTGAAAAACAAAATCATTTTCACAAAATTGACCCCCGAGATTTTATTTTTCTATTTACTTAATCGAGGGTCAAAATGAGATATAAAGACGTAAAACTATACCAATCATGTTATCAACCTAAAATTATCATTCTGGATCTACTAGTCTAGTTCATATTATCATCTGACACACAAATTAATAGATGTTGACCAAAGATAACTAATAAGCCTTAATAATTATCAAAAATCACAATGTCACATATATCACACTAAAATGCATTAGGAACAATTCCAACATCCCCACATCTCAAAAATACCATAAGGAAACCATGAAGAGTGGTAACATGGTCAAATTTCATAGATTTAAATATTTCACACAAATCACAAAAATCATGAAACACCTTAGTTTTTGAACCTTAGAAAATTTCCGAAAACTTTGGTCTCTGGATCCAATATGACTCAAGGGTATAAGTCGTATATTGGGGTATGGATGCTATGGTCCAGTCATATGTTGACCAGTATTGGTTAGTGAGATGGATTTTGGTTACTGGAATGGATACGACATACGGGTACGAGTCATATTGGTCGTTATGGATTATTTGGTTCCTAAACATAATCTTAGGCTTGGTTACTTAGGTTGGATCTAAGTATTAGTGGCATGAGCCTTAAGATAGGGTACGAGTTATACCAAAGACTCATATGGTGGACAGTGTCTAAATCCTATTTGGGTTCAAATCTGCCAAGGGTACAAATGAAGGGTACATATTGTATACTGTAGATTCGAATTGGTTGGATGAGTCATATGTCAAATAGTGTTTGATCCAAAGGTTGAAGCTAGGATACGAGAGAAGGGTACTACTCATAGTGGAAGGGTATGACTCATGAGGGTCAGTTGTACCCCTATGATGGTATTTTTTGTTCAATTTAAGTGGGGGTATTCTGGATGTTTTCCCACTTATCCTAATAAGGCTCCACGACTTCTAACCTACTAGGGAGGTTATTTACCCTATTATTCTATTGATTAACACTTAGAAACTCTTCTAAACACTTTAGATTCTTTTAAAAGTTTTTGGGCAAGAAAATTTAAGGTTTCAACTAGAGGATTGATTTCAGCTTGTCTTGGTGATTTTTTTTCATCATCATATTGTTTTAAGGCATGTTTTATTCCCTCATTGTTAATTCTAACTAGAAGTATGATTTTTATGAATATTTTCATGATTTCATTAATTGTATAATTTTGTTTTTCAAATATGAATTGGGGGTTTTGTTAACAAATGGTTGGTTATAGTTTCCCATGGTTTTAATTATGCTTTTATATGCATTAACGATGATTTTTGGGAATTTTTTAATGGTAATTGGAATTGGTTTTGGTCATATTATTCCCCCAATGTGTTTGACAAAATGCTTATAAAGATATGTTCATTGCATTGACTACTTTTAATTAAACTCTTGCATGTTTTAAAACTTGGTAAAAGAATTATGCATGGTTTAAATAACTTGGAAAGGTAAATGGCTACATTTTTATGCTTGAGAGGTACATGGAATCCCCAGTGGTTTAATATGGTAAATGGAAGCGCACTTGAAAGTCCCCTTAAACCTCTATATTGTCGACTATGTATAATACTTGCAAGTAAGGATTGGTATAACGATACCAATATTAATTGCCCTGGTCAATAAATGGATAATGGATTGGTTATTTGGAAATTGGTTTTAACCAGGCAATAACGGCCGGATGGTGTAGCAAAGCTGTGGAAGGTAGAGGTCTCGGGGGGGACAAAAATTGGAAACTCATATTTGTTGATATGAGGTTTGTCTTGGTGACCGTGTTCTTAATGTCACACTATATTTTGGGGGATGTACTATTCATCTTAGGTTTTCTTACATGGTCATGTGGCTTCACGCACTAGGGAACGTTTAGCAGGGGGGAGATGAACCCATATAGCCCATGGGTGGTTTAAGACAGCAAAGCTACATAGCCTAGGTAATAGTTTTATAGGCATGCTAAACCCATTCCCCTTTCTCGGCATGGTTATATGTATATGGATAGTTGTATGCATATGGATGGTTTTACTTGGTTTTATATATAGAATTATTTTATCCTTATCCTGAGATCATGCTAGCGTTCTATAACACCCCGAAATGGGTCCCGAGATGTCATACAGTGCTTAGGACCACAAGTGAAACCAAGCTAATCCATGAGCTGCCTTACTGATAAGCAACTGATAAAACATGTGTAAAATAACAGAGTTTGACAGTGCAGAAACATAAAAAAGATGGAATATATGAAAATACAATACTAGTGAACTTGTACATTCTGATAAAATCTAAAAAGAGAGACTAAAATTACATAACTGAAAAGAAGGACTAAAATTACCCTACCTTTAATTTCATGGGAAATCACATAAAATTCAGTAAATTTATAATTAAAATAAGTTTTGGGAACAAGGATGAAAGAATTATCCTTGTTGAAAAACCCCACATACCTCAATTGATGAACTAGATGCTAAGACTTGAATCTTGGATCCCTATTGATGCTTTGGAGATGAATTCTTAGAGTTCTTGAATTGGGAATCCTTAATCTTGAATTTCCTTGGACAATTAATGGAGAAATTGGGTTTTCTTGGAGAGAAAGTTTGATGATCTAGGGTTTTGTTTTGAGAGAAGATTGATGAAATAAGCATAAAGTGCTTTGGAATATGCTTAATGTTGTGTTTAACATGAATTAGTGCCTTGGGGATTGACAAAAATGCCCCTATTAAACTTCTGGACGTAACTTAAAACATCACATTTTTCAAACTGGATGGCCACCGCAATGTGCCACTATCGTGGTGGCTTACTGGAATTGTACAATTGGGAACTGGGCAGACTCCGCGACGCACCACCATCACGGTGTCCCTTTCGAATGTCAATTTGGCCACCTTTGCGATGCCCTATTATTGCGAAGGCTCATTGGAAATTGCCAAATGTGAAATGGGACTCCTCTGTGATGCACCATGATCATGGACCTTCACTGGAAAGTGACAATTGTGATTTTTACCTTTTCTGCGATGCGCTGAAAGTCCAGGTGGAAAACTGTCAACTTAAAAATGCTCTAAATCCTTAACCGAGTATCGGATTTTGGCGAATTTGGTATCAATGGAAAGATTATTAAATTTTACACACAATAGAAAGTCTAAATCTAGAAAATACCGCACGAAATAAATGGTATTCATCTTTAAAGCAAATCTTTGACATTCTAAGAATGGTTTTAAGCTAGGAAAAGTATGGGGTGTTACAATATCTACCCCTTGGGAACATTCGTCCTCTAATATGGCTAATTAAGTTAAAAATACCAAAGAATTTGAGGCTTTAGGCTATCATGCCCAACTGAAATAAACTATATGACTAAATATCAACTTAGTGAGCTATTGAACTGATCTGTGAGTGCATTAATTCTCATGAAGCTAAGATAGAAACGAGAGTGTGAACTTATGAGTAACAATTACCTTAGGCTGGATCTGATTTCGTGAGAGAAAAAAAAGATGAGTGGTTTATTACATGAAAACTCAAGGCATTACAACATCTGCCCCTTAGGATCGTTCGTCCCCGAATGATACTGATTTGGTTGAAATACTAGGAAAAGACTGAGATGATACGCAGGATACTTATGAACTGAATCATGACTTAATATATGAATTTGAAACTAATGCCTGATGCATATACTGAGCTGAATAAGTAATTTAAATGGATGCGAATAACTACATCTTGAAAAGGCCATACTTATGAAATTTCAAGTAGTAAGACTAGACTAAATTGGAAGATGGAAAGCTATACAAATTTGTCTATCGGACTATTAAACTGGATTGTTGGCTATATGAAATGGATCATACTAAATGCTCACACCCAAATAGATTATTTCTTAAATACTTTTCTGATAAATTTCTCATGATATTAGGGAGTAAAGAACTTTGGGCATGATCTGAACAAAACATCTGAATAAGAAATCACAACATTGCTACCACTCTATAGCATAGAACATAGACCCATAAATCAAAAGCTAGGATAGAATTTCTGCCCTTAAGCAATGCAACTTCTTACTTTCAAGCTTAACAACACTTCTCA
Organism: Capsicum annuum; assembly: GCF_002878395.1. Lineage (NCBI taxonomy): Eukaryota > Viridiplantae > Streptophyta > Magnoliopsida > Solanales > Solanaceae > Capsicum > Capsicum annuum. The sequence goes on along the minus strand of NC_061111.1, from coordinate 110,785,101 downwards.
AACACTCCCTCAACTATATTATTCCCCTCAAACACCATAGTCTCTTGATTTAACTTATAATGAACACATGGAATTGATAAATCCATCTACTAAAGTCTAAACTAAACTAAATCCTCTCATCATGGTCAAGCCTAAATAGAAATCATAAGGTACTGCACGTAACACCATAATACTAGTCTGAACCATGGATTCAATACCCTAAGCATTGCCATAACTACTCACTCTAGGATGATTTTCCTTATCACCTTAATAGCTGAATTCAACCTCTTACTTGAAATTCATTAATCCACCTCACACCTATCCTCCTGTATACCAACATAACATTCAAGTCTATCTTCATAACCACATAAACACTTCTAAACAAACATACATAAAACCATCCTTCTCATATTCTCTAATACCTCTATCAATTACAACTTCCATGCACTAGTCAATTCTTAGGAAGACACATTTAAAATATTCTCGACTAACCAAGTCATACACAAGAAAATAACCTTCACCTTAAAAGTCTTTCAAACTTATAGACTTAAATAAAATAAGCCTAAAACCATTTTTCCCAATATAACATATTTACTATCTCCCATCTATGCTACTGTTCATCATCACTATCCTAACCTAAGTAAAGGTCACTGAAAGGTTAGAATACAAGGTCCTAAAATATGAAGAGTTACCTAGTATAACTCAACACTTCACCGAGGCTTGAGGAATAGAGGGTTCATGATATGGACTCATTAAAGAGATTGAATCTAAGGGCATACATGATATAAATCTGGACGTCACTTGATCATTAAGAGTGTTGCCTGAGTACTGGAACTAAACATACTGTAAAGCATCAGTCCGTGAGTCATGAGCTGCCTGACCTAAATTTTGGAGATCATAACTTTATGTAATATAATTTCAACTGCTAAATGAAGTGGAACTCCTCGTACTAGGAACTCGGAAAGTATATGATCCTTACTGCGTACATGAACATAAACTATGATCATGGATCTAACACGTGAAGCAAGAGTAGATATTGGAATAACTAAAATACCAACACCAAAATAAGAATGGGTTGATCCTCGCACCCACTTTTTAATGTTCTATAACATACTGGCATCACTATTAGAATTTGAGAGCTTGACTTTGTTACTCATTCTATCATCTCCCCCTTAGATTTAAGCCATCATTCTAAGTCTTTGGAATCCTTTACTAAACTCTAAACTGGACTACACTCACTACACTCTAGAGTCTGAAACACAACAATACACGCAAATAAAAAAACTTACTCTAAAAGACTATACCTGAAAGTGTAAAACCCACTTCTAATAGTTCCTTTTGAGGTATAACTCTATCTTTCTATAGGCCTCACTAGTCTTCATGTAATAATTAGACACCTACTAACTTAGAATCTTCAGAGTACCACCACATCCTAAGTTCACACCATCTAGAGCTTCAACTCTCATTTCTATTCGTTCAATCTTTAAAGACTCAAACTTAGATTCGACATTTAACACAGATATCTTAACTTATATCTCTAAACCATGAGAATCAAGATCATATAAGAAGGCTCAACATCATCAATCAAAACTCCTTAACTTAGCTATTTAGAACACTATTTACCATCTAACTAGGCTCCTTTCTCTAAGCAACTCAATGGTACTACTAGCCATGCATAACACATAATAAACTTAGAAGATAAAGCAACCCCATATCACCTTGAGAATACTTCTTCATCATTCATACGATGTTATGCTTAATTGTGACAAATGGACTCAAACTTTTATACATACTATTCAAGCCTACTAGATCACTTCCATATAACTAGAACCACTAACCAAAGAAATCATTACATCCACCTCGATGATCAACAACTATTTAAACTTAATGTCTAGTGCTAAACATGATTTAACTACCCACCTTACATACAATTCTCACTTGGAAGTTATAAAATAAAACAACAAGAAACATTAGTCCACTAGATCTTTATAATAATAGTAATTGGTCAAAATCATATGACCTATCTCATTATAATCTATTAGCATATACCAATTCTCCATATCACTACTATTTACCCTTTAATACACCTAAATTAATGGTACTCAATAACCAAACACTTCATTATTATCCTATACTTTTCTAACACAACAAGTATAATTAATAACTCCTTCCGTACATCAAATAAACAACAATTCTCCTTAACTAATAACTCCTTCTCTATATCTATTAAATTAACACACAAAGGACTATCACCTCAACATATCTCAACAACATGCACGAGTTAATCTATATACTTTTTCTCAATCATAATTCCCACTTTTCTTGTCACTACTCTTCTATACCCATACTTCTAACTATAAGAAGGTTCCACTACTTATAAATCATAACACTAAAAACTATAATATACCTTGAATTAACACTGCATTTAACAATCTAGGTTCATACTATTCTCCTCTCATAAGCACTATTTGTATTAGAGGAATAATAAGGAATCTTAATGCATATCTAATTCGGTCACAACTAAAAACTCATAAGGATGAGGACATAAATTTCAATCTTGAGGTACTTATGACACACTTGAGATCTCCTCTCAAGCCCTTTGTATGACTTTTGAAGTTACTGATATTAAATATGAAAGCATCATCTTGGGAGGAATTAGAACTTGCTAATCATATTATCTCGTGAATAAGTCACTGATGAAGAATTTTAGGGCAACACATGAGTAGATAGGAATTTTGGAGAGAACAAGTTTACTGCACGATCTAGAGTAGGAAAGAAAAGAAATATTTCTTAAATGCCTCATAGCCTCTCAAAGAGATGTACAGAAGTCTCCATACCATTTCGTAAGACTCTACTAGACACAGCTTCACAGATACCCTAGGACACTTTAACCTTATGATCTAATACCAAGTTTGTAATGCTCCAAAAATAGGTCCTGAGACTTCACATAGTGCTTAAGACTACAGTGATCCCAAGCTTACCCATGAGCTGGAATACTGATAAGAAACTGATTAAACATGTATAAAATGATAGAGTTTATTGTACAGAAATATAAAAATGATGGAATCTGTGAAAATACAATACTGGTACACTTGTACATTCTGATAAAATCTGAAAAAAGGGGCTAAAATTACATAACTAACTCTAACTGACATCTATGAATCCTTTACTATACTGACTATAGATAGTTAGGACGTGAATCTAACTATCTCTAATCAATAAATATGAATAAGAAAGTAAAGTACATAAATAATATCTAACTAAAGTCCCTGAAGTAGGAGGACTCACCATTTACTGGCTGGAATTTGCAACTGTTTGATTCTGACTGCACATAAACATATATGTGGATCAGTACTTGGAGGATGTACTGACTATATGGGGTGAAATGCATAAGTAAACATTATCTTATCATTATAATTTATAAAACAATGCATGCTAAATGTAAATGACTCACATAAGCTAGAATATCTAAAATACTGAAATCTAAAGTCATGAGTAACAAATAATTCTTTATAAATCTAGTGAGTCATAACATTTAGTTCTAAAACTGTTCTTGTATTCTCTCTTTAAATCATACTATCTAAGTGTAAAAAGGACTCACTCTAAATTCTAAAATCTGAAAGCTGAAGTCTGTAGCTAATATCTTTCTGTAAAGCATAATCTGAGTAAACTTTGTGAGCCTTTACACTTAGTTTTCTAAAAGCTTTTTGTTATTCTTTTCTGAGAAACTATTCTGAAAATCTTTACTATTAAGCTACAAGGAAAATACTTTATCTTAAGGGTTTAGAAATCTGAAAACTTATTCTGCATGGGAGGTTCTTCTAACCGAGATAAACCATGTGAGTATTCACGGAGTCCAATATTCTTATCCCCCTAAGGAGGAATCCTCATGTAAGGGAGAGGATCCATACTCTTGCTAGAGAGTATAACCTCTCTAAGTAATCGCATATCTATCATCTACGTAGAAGTGAGAAAAATATAAATCTTACATTGGCATGTAGTTTTAGGGTATGAAACCATAGTAACATACCCAACTCGATGCTAAATACTACTCCCACTAAATCTGTATGCTCATTCTAATGGAAATCCACTTTAAAATAGTATAATGGTTTATAATAAAAACCAATAGTATATCTGTAGAGATAAATTTGTAATCTAAATCAATAAAGTGGATTTTATAGCTATTCTGAGACCAAAAGGTCAAATCTTTATCAATAATCTGAAAAGAAGCTAGTCATAAAGTGCTCATAGCACAATCAATCTTGAAATAACAATCTTTAATTAGGGCTTAATGACCCGTGCATCAAACTCATGTTAAAACACCATAATATTCATGCTTGGTGATGTAAACATTTATAAATCAACCTAAAATTTGGAAATTTCTACAATATTCATGAAAATATGGTATCAATGGAAAGTTTATTTAATTTACCACATAATAGAAAGTCTAAATCTATAAAATACTGCATAAAATAAAAGGTATTCATCTTTGAAGAAAATATTTGGCATTCTAAGGATGATTTTAAGCTAGGAAAAGTATGGGGTGGTACACCTTCACTTGTTAACCCATCTATTGGCGGTTGTATACCCACGCTATGCAGGAATCAGCCACTCTACTCTTATTACATAGTGATTGACTTAGGTATTAGCATTTGGACTGAAATGGTGAGCTTCATTTCTTTGGAAAGGCGTCATTTCATGTTATAAACACTTTAAAACAATTTTGTTTATTTTTGGATATTGGTATTGGTCATGGTTGGGGGCATATCCCAGTTAGATTTTATTACTTTTTTGTTAGAGGCTTTGTGGTACTTTTATGAGTTGGAATGGAGGGTATCGATATTAGGGTCGACCTTGTGATTGGAATAAGCTAGTAGATTGACATCATTGGATGTTATTTTTTATTGTTCCATCATATTTTATTTTAGGATTAATTATATTATGTTTTGGAATATGTTTATTTATGGCTTGGTTTATGGCCTTTGTTTTGGAATAGTTTGGTATGGTTGGATTATTGGTATGAAATGGTTGGACTCGGTAGGGATGGCACGGTTGTGACCTTATTCTAGAGTTTTCATGTGAACTATTACACTATCTTGCCACATGCTTGAAAATCAGCAAACTCACGACAGACAGTTGGAGGTTGGGTTAGGTTACGGGGGTGGTCTCCTGTCCCAATCAGATTTGGGATTCCCATTATGACAAGGCCCCCGATCGGGTCATGTCAAGTTAGTATCATAGCCTAGGTCCATGGTCAATTGGTCGTCCAAAAAACTGTGTTAAGTAGAGTCTTTTTTAGGGGTGTGTAGAGCACCATACTAATAAAGAAGAGGCTACAAGGCATTTAGGAATGTGTCACTTTATTGGTATTCTATTTTCAAGATTGGAGTCTTAGTCCTAGAATTCTCTCTAATCTTTGTTTGTTCATCTTTCAGATCATGCCTCGTAGATCTGGAACATAAGAAAATTCTTTTATCCCATCTGGGGGTAATGCTGAAGGGGTACATCCTACTTTTGGGGTTCTTCTTTGATCTTATGATCTTATTCCTGATAGTCTAGAGTTTCATTAGTTTCTACTCCTCCTCCTCAAGGTGAGGTGACTAATACAAAATTCTGTCAGTCTACTCATGTTATTACTCAGATGGTCACTACTTAGGCTGAGCGGGGTTTGACTGGTTCTTTGTCTACTAAGGCCATAAGGGTTGGCTAATTTATGAAGATGGGTCCTTCTATATTTTTTGGAGTGAAGGTGGAAGAGAAGCCACAGGACTCTTTGGATGAAATGGAAAAAACATTTTGGGTAATGCAGGCTACCAATGTGGAAGGGATACTCTTTATCGCTTATTAGCTCAAAAAGGTTGTATATCAGTGGTATAAAGAGTGGAACAGGGATAGGGGTGATATGGAAGAATCAGTCTTGTGGGATACTTTTTCAAAGGTCTTCTTAGTTTGGTTCTTTTCCCAAGAGTTGAGGGAAGCAAATATTGAAGAGTTTGTAAACCTCAAGCAAGGGAGGATGTCTGTCAAGGACTATGCCTTAAAGTTTCATAAATTTTTAAGGTACAAATGTTTTATGTATTGCTAGGCAGGCCATCAACTCAGGGATTGTCTGGTTGATAAGGTTACTATGGGAGAGAATAACATTTCTATGGCTTCATCTTTTGCTCCTACGCCTGGTGGTGCTGCATTTACTTCTGTTACTACTCCTGGTTCTAGTATTGGTCAGAATAGTTTGCATGTTTTGGTGTCTCTATAGGAATCTGAGGCATCACCTATGTCGTTATTAGTATATTAGAGCTTTTCTCTCGTGATATATATTATTTGCTTGATTAGGGGTCTACTCTCTTCTATGTGACTCCTTATGTGGTTGTATCTTTTAGTTTTGATCCTAAAGTTATTCATGATTCCTTTTCAGTTTCTACCCAGTAGGTGAGTTAGTTATTTCTAAGAGAGTCTATAGAGGGTGTGGTATTTGTTGGTATCCAAAACCTTGGTGGATCTGTTTGAGTTAGATATGGTGGATGTCATTCTGGATATGGACTAGTTACACTCTTTTTATACATCCTTGGATTGTCGGACCCATAATGTTATCTTTAGGTTCCCGAGTGAGCCAGTTATAGAATAGAAGGGTGGTTCTCTATCTCCTGGGGGAGATTTATTTCATATCTTAGAAATTGGAAGTTAATCTCTAAGGGTTGTCTTTATCACTTGGTCTGAGTTAAAGATTCTAAATCGAATGGTCCTTCTTTCCTGTCAGCTCCACTGGTTGATAAGTTTTTAGAGGTCTTTTCAAATGATCTTTCTAGTGTTCCTCTGGATAGAGAAATAGAGTTTGGTATTGATCTAATTTTGGACACTCGTTTAATTTCTATTCCTTTGTATAAAATGGCTCTGGCTGAGTTGAGGGAACTCATGAAGAAACTTAAGGATCTTTTGTATAAGGGGTTTATTAATCCTAGTGTGTCTTCTTGGGGTGCACCAATTTTGTTTGTGTGTAATAAGGATGGATCCTTTCGGATGTACATTGATTGTAGGCAGCTAAACAAGGTAATGATCAATAACCAGTATTCTCTTCCAAGGATAAAAGATCTGTTCTATCAGTTTTATGGTGCCAAGTTATTTTCTAAGATAGATCTTTGGTTTGGGCACCATCAACTAAATATTATGGGGTGGATTTTCCTAAGACGTCTTTTCATACTCGGTATGGGCACTTTGAGTATTTGGTAATGTCATTTAGGTTGACTAATACTCCGATGACATTTATGGATCTGATGAACAAGGGTTTTCATCAGTAGTTGGATTTTTTCGTTATTGTATTTATTGATGACATTCTGGTTTATTCAAAAAGTTAGGTGTATCATATTAATCACCTCTGTGTGGAGTTGTAAACCTTAAGGGAATAATAGTTGTAGGTCAAGTTCTCTAAGTATGGGTTTTAGTTGAATGTTGTAACCTTCTTGCTTCATATTATTTCTAATGAAAGGATCATGGTAGATCCACAAAAGTTTGTCGCGGTGAATAGGTGGCCTAGACCCACCACTCCATCTGACATTCGAAGCTTCTTGGGTTTAGCCATGTATTATAGGCGGTTTGTGGAAAGATTTTCATCGATTGCTGCTCCTTTGACTAAGTTAACGCAGAAGAAGGTCAAGTTTTCTTTGTTGAAAGATTGTGAAGGGAGTTTAAATAATTTGAAGGATAATTTATCTTTTGCTTTAATTTTATCTTTGTTGGAAGGCAATGATGGGTTCGTGGTGTATTGTGATGCATCTCGGGTAGGTCTTGGTTGTGTGTTGATGCAGCATGGGAAGGTGATTTCCTATCCTTCCAGGAAGTTGAAAATGCATGAAAGGAATTATCCTACTCATGATTTGGAGTTGTTGGCGGTTGTGTTTGTTGAAAATATGGCGGCATTATTTATATGGTGTTCACATGGATATCTTTTCTAATCATAAGAGTCTACAGTATGTGTTCACTCAGAGGGAGCTTAACCTCAGGCAGAGGAGGTGGATTGAGCTTCTCAAGGACTACGACAAGAGTCTTTAATACACCCAGACAGCATAAACATGGTTTCTATTGCACCCAAGTGCAAAGGCAAGTGTACGTGGTCTCACCAAGTAATACAGTGGCCTTAAATAAAGCTAACTGTTGATCCCTCAATGACTTGTTCAACTATTAAGATTAAATTGATGCTAAAGTAAACAAAAGAGTTGGTGAATTGTAAACTGAAATTAAAGTAAACTATGCAATAAAGTAAAGTGCTTGGACATTCAATGGAGAGAAACCCAAGGTTAAGGCTCTAAGAATAATCATTACTATGCTATTCAACTTCATTAGTTGGATTACTTATCTTGGCAGTTGATTCGTAAGGTTTATAGTATGATCATGGTCTCCCGACCACTAATCTTCTACCTAACTTAGACATTGCAACTATATCATTGAGAGGAGATGTAATAATCCAATTATATAAATGAAGCTACCATCGTACAAATAAACCAAACAAGGGCTTCTAGGTATATCCCTATCCTAGATGCTGATTCAAATTCCTTATTTTATAAAAGAATAAGAACCTTTCTCTACTTACCCCCATGTTCAATCATCTTATTCCCCCTCCCGAGTTCACAAAGATGATAATGGATGTATTATACGGGTATCAAATACTCAAAAACAAACAATAAAATATTATAAATAATCCAAACTAAATTTATTCAAATCAATAATAATCATGTTGTTGGCCTTAACCCCGGAAAAGGGCTTTTAGCCTCTCGTGGACGTAGTAGTAATCAGAATAATTGAATACATGATAAAATCTATTAAAAAATTAAATTAAAGTGATAAAAACCCTAATTGAATTATTTTCCAGCCCCTCTCTAAGTTTCAAAATCGGCCAAGGTGTATAACATCAAGTACAGGTGTCCTATTTATAGGAGGACAAAATTATTTCATTTTTGCATTAGGCCGTGTCACGGGGCTAATATTGGATGTTTAACAGCATGAAGTGCCCTTATCATGGATAAAAACTGTTATATATATTTAGGAAGACAACCATGTGTATCACGTACCAGTAAGCCATGGCTTGGGACCGCTAAGCGCCCTTGACATCCCAAGTGTCCAATTTGCATTAAGTTGCATCTTGTGCTTTCATTGATCTATTCCAAACCTTTTTAAGTTGTTTCCACTTGATTTGAAGCTTTTTCATCCTTCATATATCATAATACTAAACTTAAAAATCATCATATATAATTAAACACCACAAATTAGAGCTCAAAACTATACAACATTCAAGACGACAAACTATAAACTTAAGCTAAGAATACTAGTTATGCCCCTTTTAATCTTAAACTTAGTTTTGAATCTTGGATTGATTAAATTGCACTTTAAAAACTATAAACAAGTAGTTCCACACAAAATTCCACAATCATACCATTATTAACTCATTACACATATTAGAATCCATTGTGATCAACTAGAATATCACCTAGCTCAAGCTAGTAAAACTAGTTTTCTCGTATAGACTCTAAATGATCAGTTTGAACCTAAACTTGTTTAAAAAACTTTTAAACATTGTAATCACATAATTAAACACTTAGATGCTTATTTATTCCATCATTAACATATAATTCTCACGAATTGTACTCAAAACAAGGATAAATAACCTGGGATAACAACTCTAAGGTGCATAAATTCACCTCAGATCACCACCCCACACTTAAAGCCTTGTTCATCCTCGAACAACTATTTAATCTAAGAATCATAAGATGAGGTTTCTTCGCACTTCTACTAGAAGAAAGTAACTCAAGCTAGTACTATAATGACTGCACAGAATGCAAGTTTCTACACTAAACATGCTACATACATAATTAAGAGTTCAAACTTATACATATTACTCAATATGAATAATCATATAAATCACCCAACATTCATCACAAATGTACCCTCACAACAAGAGAGTTTCCTATATCACTCACAATAATGCAATTTATAACAGAACAGGTAAAAGAATCAAATTATGCTCACTCTCACAAAGAATTCACAAGCTACAAACGGTGAACCATATGTTTGCCCTTAGTGTGGTACTCCACTAATATTAGAATGATAAAGATCAGTATCAAATAGGTCTTCAAGTTTTGTAATGTAGGCTAAGGGGTGGTTAGAAGTTATTTTAGCCAAGAATAGTGACTATCTTCCCCAAGCCCATTAATACCTCATATTATACAATTAAGACACCTTTAACAACCAAATTACACTAGTTTTGTCTACCTAATTCTTCAATTTTTCCCCATATCATTAATATCATTTACATACAATGCGGTGGGAGTATTTCCTATTACTTCATAATTCTCACCGCGGCGCGAGGTTAGTTTTTTGTGATGCGGGCTTATCACAGTGAGCTATTGTATTATGCCACTCGAGAATTACCCCTCACTACAATGTGGTCTTATCGCGGTAAGAAACTAGATTTTGTTGCACATCAACTTTACACACCAATAACCACTACTTCTGGGCTTTCCATTCACCTTTTCTCCTCTTATTTTCAAACTTTTTACTTAATTAAATTTACACTAAAGCACTTAATAGTTTTGGATCAAACTAAGTTATATCAAAGAAGTGATTAGTCTACATATGAGTCTACCAAAGAAATAAATCAAAGGTTCAATAGGGATGACTAAGATTAAGTACGAAGGTGGGTCAAAGAGGGGTGTGAAACATGGCTATCATAGAAATGCCTAAATCATCTCCTAAACCTACATTCTTTATTTTATTTCATACACACACCAGGCAAGTTCTAGCATCAAATGCAATAAGGAATATACGAAAAACCTCACACACACTTGGAACATGCCTGTCTCACTTAGGATCATCATAGACTTTCAACCAAACAATAGCATGAATTTAGCATTAAGCCAACAAGAACAGGAGTCACAAACATAAGCCTAGGAGTCTAGAAAGTAGTAATTCACACAACAAATATGCTTTTCACAACTTAAAAACTTGTATCATGCAGACAAATATATCACCAACATAAATAATCTAACACGAAAAAATAATTAAAGTTACCCTTAAAATGGGAATTTCCCCACCCCACACTTAAATCTACTTTGTCCCCAAAGCATACTTTTTAAAAGTAGAGATAGAAATACTCTCTGTGTCCTTTAAACCTAGCTAGTGGTATATTTATATATAAGAAGGGTATGGGGACCCCACACTTAGTATTCGCTATTCTCCTTGGCTGAGGTTTCCAGTACTCAAACTTCCCATCAACCTGTGTGTCCACAAAAATAAAAACTAAAATAAAAAAATAAAAATACCTTAACTTGGGTTACCTCCCAAGAAGTTCCTGATAAGTGTCGTGGCATGACCCAATCAACTTTTTCTTCCACCTTGAAGATATGAATTTTACCCCAAACTTTGCAACCATCTTCATCTTCGCTCATAGGGTGGTGGTACAAAGATGAAGAAACTAAGTAATAGAATGTTCATGGTAACCCACTCGGCCTTAAAGTGAGGTATTTTTTTGTGGTTCTTATCTTGTGAAAAATTAAGAACATAGAATTCTTGTTTCTTATCTTCACACCCTCTCACTATGCCAGATAATTCCACAGACAAGATATCATCCAAACATAATATAGAAAAATGCTTGAATGAGGCCCAACCAATCCCAGTTCAAAATTTACATTATCCACAACACCCTCACTTTTATTCACCCTTTCAATTTCAGTCTTAAAATAAAAATGACAGTTGAATGGTTGAAATTCTTGTCTTTGTTCCACAAATTGTCTAGTATCCTCCTCAAATTTTTACTTTCTTTGCATTTATGGACAAGCTGGTGGTGGTATCATCTTAACATATTCAACAACTTTAGTTTTTGAGTGCTCATATGTCCTCAAATTATTAATAACTTTGTCTGGAATTGGTTGGGGAGTAAACTCTACATCTACCTCCTTAGTTGTCTTTTGAGCATTACCCTCAAACATGACTGAATAGAGATTATCTCCATACATATTTGGAAAGTAGTACATATTTCCACAAACCTTACATCAATTTTTGTTCTACTATACAGGTCGGAATCAAGCAGGTCCCCTCCAAATGCTTGGATGAAAATCTAGACAAAAAGCCTCATGTTGGGGTCCACAACAAAAATGACAAGAATCATCATCCCTCTTAAACAAAAATAATATTATTGCCTAATTACAAGTCCCTGAAAATAATGCCAAAAATATACTATGCCCAAGAGCACACGCAAGTATATGTGGTCTCACCAAGTAATATAGTGGCCTTAAATAAAGTTGAATGTCTATCCCTCAGAGACTTGTGTTAAACAAATATCCAATTCTAGTTCAAATATTGAGATTAAATTGATGCAAAAGTAACCATAAAAGTTTGTAAATTGTAAAATGAAATTAACAAAAAAACTATGCAATAAAGTAAAGTTCTTAGACAATCAATAGAGAAAAAATTAGGGTTAAGGCTGTAAGAGCAATCATACTATTCTGTTGAACTTAATTAGTTGGATTACTTATTTTAGTTGTTGATTCGTAGGGTTTATAGTATGATCCTAGTCTCCCGACCTCTAATCTTCTACCTAACTTCAACATTTCTACTATATCATTGAGCGGAGATGCAATAATCCAATTAGATGAATGAAGCTATCATCCAACAAATGAACCAAAAATGGCTTCTAGTTACATCCCTATCCTAGATGCTAATTCAAATTCCTTATTTCATAAAAGAATAAGAACCTTGCTCTACTTACCCCTATGTTGTATCAGCTTATTCCCCTTCCCGAGTTTATAAAGATGACAATAGATGTATTCTATGGGTCACAAATACTCAAAATAGCTATAAAAAGTGTAAACAAACAACTAATTATGATAAACAAATCAAAAATAAATTAATTCAAAGCAATTATAATCATGTTCTTGGCCTTAACCCGGGAAAGTGGCTTTTAGCCCCTCATGGACATAGTAGAAATCAAAATAATTGAATACATGATAGAATCCATTAAAGACATAAAGTAAGGAAATAAAAAACCTAATTGAAGTGTTTCCAACAAATCCAATGTGTATAACATCAAGTACAATTGTCCTATTCATAGGAGGACAAAACTGTCGCATTTTGCACTAGGCCACGTCGTGGGGCTAATATTGTGTGCTTAATATTAAGACACACCCATATCATGGAGAAACAATTTTTTGGGTAACTTATTAATACAACCACGTGTATAACTCACCATTATAACATGTATTGGGACCACCATATGCCCTTGACATTCCAGGTGTCCAGTTCGCATCAAGTTCCATCTTGTTCTTTCATTGATCCATTCCAAACCTTTTTGAGTTGTTTACACTTTATTTTAAGCTTTATATCATTAATATATCATCATAATCAACTTAAAAATCATCCTATTTTATTAAAAACCATAAATTAGAGCTTAAAACTACACAACATTCAAGACGACAAACTAGAAACTTAAGCTAAGAATACTAGTTTTGCCCCTTTTGATCTTTAACTTAGTTTTGACTCTTGGATAGATTAAATTGCACTTTAAACACTATAAAAAAAATTCCACATATAATTACACAGTCATACCATTATTAACTCATTAAACACATTAGAATCCATCGCGATCAACTAGAATAACTCCTAGCTCAAGCTAGTAAAACTAGTTTTCTCGTCTAGACTCTAAATGATTAATTTAAATCTAAACTTGTTTGAAAACTCATTTAAACATTTTAATCACATAATTAAACATTTATATGCTGATTTATTCCATTATTAACATATAAATCTCACAAATTGTCCTCAAAACAAGGATAAATAAGATGGGATAACAACTCTAAGGTGCATAAATTCACCTCAGATTAGTTGTTGATGCTCTTAGTAGGTTATCCATGGGGAGTAAAGATAATTTTGAGGAAGGAAATCAGTAATTGGTAAAGGATATTCACTTGGCTAATCTTGGAGTTCATCTCTTGGACTCCAAAGATGGTAGTGTGGTGGTGCAAGAAGTGGTTCTATCATCCCTTGATGCAGAGATTAAGTAGAAGCAAGTGCTTGATCCTATCTTGATGAAAATTAAGAGTGATGTTGGTGGGAAGGAGGTAGTGATGTTTGAGATCAGTGGCGACGGTACTTTATGGTATCAAGAAAAGTTGTGTGTTCCTGATATCGATGGATTGTGACAAAGGAATTTGGATGAGGCGCATTAGTCATGCTATGTTGCTCATCCCAAATTAATATAGATGTATCATAATCTCAAAAATATCTATTGGTGGAATGGCATAAAGAAATATGTGGCTGATTTTGTGGCTAAGTGCATGGTGTGTCAATAGGTTAAGGTTGAGCACATGAGGCCAGGAGGGTTGTATCAAGAAATTGATTTGGCCAAGTAGAAATAGGAAGTGATCAATATGGACTTTGTTGTCAGTCTTCCTCGATCTTGCAATTAATATGATTCGATTAGGGTCATCGCGGATAGGATTACTAAGTTCGTACACTTTTTACAATTGTAGACTACCTACTCGGTGAAGGACTATGCAAAGCTGTATCTTTAGGAGATTTTGAAGCTTCATGGGCTACCTTTTTTGATTATTTCTGATCATGGCATGCAGTTTACATCTCACTTCTATCAATCTTTTGAAAAAGGGTTGGAGACTAAGGTGATTCTAAGTACTTCTTTTCACCCGCAGATAAATGGGCAAGAGGAGAGAACTATTCAAACATTATAGGATATGCTTTATGCTTATGTGATTTTTTATGGTGGAAAATGGGTTGATCATCTACCTTTGGTGGATTTTTTTTTAAACCATAGCTATCATTTTAGTATTGGTATGGCCCTTTTGAGGCATTGCATAGTAGGAGGTGTAGGTATCCTATTGGTTGGTTTGAGCTTGGTGAGGTGGATATGTTTGGTCTTAACTTGGTTTACCAGGATATGGAGAAGGTGAAGGTGATTAGGGAGAGTTTTAAGGCTTTTCAAAGTTGCCAAAAGTCGTATGAAGATGCTAGGTGTAGAGACTTGGATTTTGAGGTTGGGGATAAGGTTTTCCTCAAAGTATCACCCATGAAGGGAGTAGTACAATTTGGAAAGAAGATAAAGCTCAATCCCTAATATATGGGTCCTTATGAGGTTTTGCGGAGAATTAGTAATGTTGCTTATGAGCTGGAGTTGACTTCTATCTTAAGCTTGGTTTATCTGGACTTTGATGTTTCCATGTTGAGGAAGTGCATTGGTAATCCTTCTTTGGTTGTTCCTTTTGAAGGATTGGGTATCTCAGAATTTTTGTCTTATAAACAAGTCCCAATTGAGATCTTGGATAGGCAGGTTTTTTTGTTACGGACCAAGGATGTGGCTTCGGTTAAGGTTCTTACAGGGAACCATAAGGTGGAAAAAGATATATGGGAAGCGGAGGAGAAAATTAAGTCTAAGTATCCGCATCTATTCTCTGCTTCTGGGATTCGTGTGGAAGGAATATGTCTTCAACACATCTTTATTTTCAGAGTTTGTTAAAGAAACGATTAATATACTTACCTCTTTGTTTTTGAACTTTTTTAAAGATTGGAAATATTTTGCAAATTACTCCTGCATGTGGTTACACCTACCTGTCTGTTATTTGGGGACGAATGTTCCTAGTGGGGAGACTAAAACACCTTGATTTTGGGACCTTAGAAGATTTACTAAATATCTGGTCTATGGACCCAATAAAACATAAGCGTACGAACCATATGTTGGGGTATAGATAGTATGATCCAATTGTATCCCGACCAGTGTTGGTTAGTGGGATGGATTTTAGTTACTGGAATGGATATGACTTAAGGGTATGAGTTGTATTGGTGGTTACGGATTGTTACTTAATCTTAGGCTTGGTTACTTAGGTAGAATCAGAGTACGAGTAGCTCACCATGAGCCGTAATCCAGGCTACGAGTCATACCAAGGACTCATATGGTGGATAGTGTCTAAATCTTCCTTGGATTTAAATCTGTCAGGGGTATGGATGAAGGGTACAAATTTTATGTTATGGATACGACTTAGTTGGATGAGTCATATGTTGGATAATTTTTTATCCAATTGTTGAGGCTAGGATATGAGTAGAGGGTACCACTCGTATTGGAAGGGTATGACTCATACCCCTCTGATGGGATATTTGTGCAATTTAAGTGGGGGTATTCTGGACATTTTCCCACTTATCCTAATAAGGCCCCATGACTTCTAACCTACTTGGGAGGTTATTTACCCTATTATTCCATTTATTAACACTTATAAACTCTTTAAACACTCTATAATTATCTCAAAATCTTTTGGGCAAGGAAAGCTACGGTTTCCACTAGAGGATTGATTTGGGGCTTGTCTTGGTAATTTCTTATCAACATTATCGTTGTTTAAGGCATGTTATCTTCCCTCGTACTTAATTCTAACTAGAAGCATGGTTCTTATGAATGTTTTCATGATTTCATTGATTGTATGATTTTAACACGACCCGTCCTGGGGCCATGTAGTAATTAGGCTTCCTAAGTTGGACTAGGGCCGAAGACCATCCCTATTACCCAACCCAACCTATAGCCCCCTTAGGTTGATGAATTTTGAGCATGTAACAAGATAGTGTGATAGCTCACATAAGGACTCGGGGATAAGATCACAATTGTGACCCATCAAACCGAGTCCAACCATCCCTTACCAGTAATCCAACCATACCAAACCATACCAATACAAGGGCCATAAACAAGGATATAACCAAGGATGTTCCAAACCATAATATAATTAATAACAAAATGAAATATTATGGAACAGTGAGAAATTATGTCCAATGAAGCCAACCACAATACCAATACCAATACCAATGCAAAGGGTTACACCTATACCAATCCTACCCATCCAACCTATAGAAGTACCATAAAGCTCTAACCATAAGAGCAATGAAATCGGTTGGTACATGCCCCCAACCATAGCCAAAACCAATATCCAAAATAAAATCAAAGTGTCTATAAATATCCATAAATTGAAATGGAACCTTCCAAAAGGATGGAAGCTCACCGCTTCAATCCAAATGTTGATCCTGAGTTATTCACTATGTAGGAGGAGTAGAACGGATGGTTCCTGCATAGCTTGGGTATATAGATGCCAGTAGACGGGGTTAGCATGTGACCTCTAGCATGATCTTAGGGTAAGGATAAAATAATGCCATTTATAAAACCAAGCAAAACCATCCATATTCACACAACCATACATATATATATAACCAAGCCGAGAAAGGGGACCAGGTTTAGCATGCCTTTAAAACCATTATTTGGGTTGTGTAGCTTTGTTGTCCCAAACCACCCACAGGCTGTATGGGTTCATCTCCCCCTGCTGAAAGGGCCCAGTATGTGTAGATGTACAACTAGGGAAAAACCCTTGGTATGAATAGTACATCCCCCAATAATAGTGTGACATCATGCACACGGTCACCAAGACCAACTTCATATCTGCAAATATTAGTTTCCAGTTTTGGTCCCCAAGGGACCTCCACCTTCCATGGCTTATCTACACATCCCACTATTATTGCTCGATTAAAACCAATTCCAAATAACCAAAACCTTATCAATTAATTAACCAAGGCCATTGATATTGGTATCGTCATACCAACCCTTACTTGCAGGTATCATCCATAGCCAACCATTCATAGGTTTAAGGGGACTTTCAAGTGCCCTTCCATTTACCATATTAAACCACTTGGGGGATTCCATGTGCCCCTAAATCATAACTATTAGACATTTAAAATTTCAATCCTTTTAAACTATGCACAATTCCTTTACAAAGTTTTAAAACATGCAAGAGTTCCATTAAAATAGTCAATGAAATGAACATATTTTTATGAGCATTTTGTCAAACACATAGGGGGCATAATATAACCAAAACCAATTAAAATTACCATTAGACCATTCCTATATAATACAATTATCCAAAACCATCATTAATGCATATATAAGAATAATTAAAATCATGAAAAACCACAACCAACCATTTAACATCAAAACCCCTAAATCATATTTGAAAACCAAAATCATACAATTAATGAAATCATAAAAACATTAACAAAAACCATGCCATTAGTTAGAATTAACAATGAGGGAAGAGAACATGCCTTAAACCAAGATGATGATGGAAAGAAATAACCAAGAAGCCCCAAATCAATCCTCTAGTTGAAACCCTAGCTTTCCTTTCCCAAAAGCTCTTGAGAGAATTGTGGAGTGTTTAGAAGAGTTTCTAAGTGTTAATGAATGTAATAATGGATAAATAACCTCCCAAGTAGGTTAGAAGTCGTGGGACCTTATTAGGGTAAGTATGGAAATATCTAGAATACCCCACTTAAGTTGCACCAAAATCCCATCCCAGGGACACGATTGAACCTCACGAGTCATATCCTCTAATACGATTGGTATCCTCCCCTCGTATCCTATCCTTAACCCTTGAATCCAATACTGTCCAGTATATGACTCATCCAACCAAGTCGTATTGATAGAATACGACCCATAACTTTCATCTGTACAACTGGCATATTTAAACCCAAGAAAGATTTAGTCACTGTCCACCATATGAGTCCTGGGTACGACTCGTACCCTGGCTTACAGCTTATAATGATCCACTCATACTCAGATAAAACCTAAGTAACCAAGTCTAAGATTAAGTCACAAAACCAAATGGTCTATAACCACCAATATGACTCATACCCCTAAGTCGTATCCAGTCCAGTAACAAAAATACATCCCACCAACCAAAACTGGTCAGTATACGACTGGCCCGTACCATTTGTAACACAACATATGGCTCGTATCCATGAGTCATCTTAGGTTCAGAGATCATAATTCCAAGAAATTTTCTATGGCCCAGAAACAAAGGTGTTTCAGTCTCCCCCACTAGGAACATTCGTCTCCAAATGACGGAAAAGGTAGGGGTAACCACATCCATGAGTCATTCACATTATCAAATATATTCTCAATCTTTAACTAAGTTTCAAAAAAAAGAGGCAAATATATTAATCTTTCCTTTAAATAACTCAAAAAATAAAGATATGTTGAAAAAACATACCTTCCGCACGAATCCCAGGAGCAAAAAAAAATATGGATATTTGGACTTTGTGTCCTCTTTCGCATTCCATGTAGCTTCTTTCGCCTTATGGTTTTGCCAAAGAATCGTAACCAATGCCTTTTCCTTGGTCCTCAATCGACGAACTTGCCTATCCAAGATCTAAACCAGGACCTCTTCATAAGACAAAGAATAAATAATACCCAATCCTTCCAAAGGGAAAATCGAAGAAGGGTCACCAATGCCCTTCCTCAACATGGAAGCATGAAAACTGGATTAACCAAGATCAAGCTAGAAGGTAACTCCAACTCATACACAATATTACTATTTTTTGTTAAAACCTTATAAAGACCTACACATAAGGGACAGACCTTCCCCTTCTTCCCAAACTGCACCATTCCCTTCATCAGAGATACTTTAAGCAAAAACTTATTCCCAACCTCAAACTTCAAGTCTCTATGACTAACATCTGCATAGGACTTTTGGCGACTTTGGGAAGCCTTTAGCCTATCCTGAATCACCTTTACCTTCTCCATAGCCTGGTAGACCAAATCAAACCAAACATGTCTACCTCGCCAAGCTCGAACCAACCAACAGTAGATTTACACCTCCTACCATACAATGCCTTAAAAGGGGTCATACCAATACTAGAATGATCTCTATTATTGTAAGAAAACTCCACCAATGGTAGATGGTTAACCCAATTGCCACCATAATCAATCACATAGGACCAAAGCGTATCCTTCAATATCAGAATAGTTCTTCTGCATACCCATCTATCTAAGGATAGAAAGCAGTACTCAAACTTACCTTTGTCCCCAACGCTTTCTATAAAGAATGCCAGAAGTGAAATATAAACTTCATGACCGGATCTGAAATAATCAAAACAGGCACCCCATACAACTTCACAATCTCCTACAGATACAGCCACGCAGAATCCTCTGTCGAGAAGGTAGTCCACACTAAAAAAAAGTGCACAAACTTAGTCATCCTATCAACGATGACCCGTATCGAATCATATTGATTTAGAGACCAAGGAAGTCGATAATAAAGTCTACATTAATCACTTTACACTTCCATTTGAGAAAATCAATTTCTTGATACAACCCTTCTGGCCTCATGTACTCAACCTTAACCTCTTGACATAATATATACTTGGCCACAAAATAAGCCACATCCTTCTTTATGTCATTCCACCAATACATCTACTTGAGATCATAATACATCTTAGTCGAGCCGAGATGAACAACATAGCATAACTCATGCTCCTCATCCAAAATCCTTTGTCATAACTCATCGACATCGGGAACATACAAGCTCCCTTGGTATTGTAAAGTACTATCACCACTGATCTCAAACACCACTTCCTTTTTCCCACCAACGCCACTCTTGATTTTCATAAAGATAGGATCTCGCACTTGCTTCACCTTAAACTCTGCACCAATAGATGATCGAACCAATTCATACCATCCTTGGAGTCCAAGAGGCGAACTCCAAGATTAGCTAAGTGGTCAATATCCTTTACCAATTTCTGCTTTTCTTCCTCCGCATAAGACAAACTCCCTATGGATAACCTGCTAAGAGCATAAGTAGCCACACTAGCCTTACTTGGATGATAGTGAAGACTCGTATCAAAGTCCTTGAGAATTTTAAGCCATCTCATGTACCTATAATTAAACTCTTTCTTGGTGAACACATGTTGTATACTCTTATGATTAGAAAAGATATCCATGTGAACATAAAACTAATGCCGCCATATTTTAAAAGCAAACACAACTGCCAACAGCTCCAAATCATGAGTAGGATAATTCCTCTCATGAACCTTCAACTGCCTGGAAGCATAGGAAATTACCTTCCCATTCTAAATCAACACACAACCAATACCTAACCGAGATGAATCACAATAAACCACGAACCCATCATTGCCTTCTGCCAAAGTCAGAATTAGAGTCGAAGTTAACTTATCCTTCAAATTCTCAAAACTCCCTTGACAAGCATTTGACCAAGAAAACTTAACCTTCTTCTGAGTAAACTTAGTCAAAGGAGTAGCTATCGATGAAAAGCTTTCAAAAAACCGCCTATAATACCCAGCTAAAACCAAAAAGCTCTGAATGTAGAATGGAGTCATTGGTCTAGGCCACCTCTTCACCATGGAAAACTTTCATGGATCCACCATGATCCCCTCTCTAGAAATAATATGACCCAAGAAAGTTACATTTTTAATCAAAACTCACTTTGGAGAACTTGGCATAAAAATGTTGTTCCTTTAAGGTCTGAACACTATACAGAGGTGATTAGAATGATTCACCTCACTCTTTTAATATACCAGAATATCATCAATAAAGAAAATGATGAAGAGATCCAAATAATGATAAAATATCCTATTCATCAAATCCATGAACATCATCGGAGCATTACTCAGCCCAAATGACATCACCAAGAACTAAAAGTACCCATTTCGAGTACAAAATGTTTTGATGGTACCCAGACCAAAGATCTATCTTAGAAAAGAACTTGGCACCTTGTAAATGGTCAAATAGATTATCTATCCTTAGAAGAGAATACTTGTTCAGCTACCTATAGTCAATGCACATCCAAAGGTAAAAATCCTTTTTGCGCAAAAAAAACACCAGTACACCCCAAGGAGATACACTAGGCTGAATAAACCCCTTATTTAGAATATCCTTAAGTTATTCCTTGAGTTCCCTTAACTCAGTCGGAGCCATTCTATATGGAGGAATAGAAATTGGACAACTATCCAAAATTAGATCAATACCAAACTCCATTTCCCTATCAGGAGGAACACCAAAAAGATCATCCGCAAAAACTCTGGAAACTTATTAACCACTAGAATTAACTAAAATTAAGGACCTTCTGAGTTAGAGTCATTAAACCAAACCATATGATAAAGACAACTTTAGAGATAACCCTATGGGTCTGACAATCTAAGGATAAGTAACAAAAGTGCAACCAATGCATACCCAGAATGACATTGAAATCCACCATATCTAACTAAAATAGATCGACCAAGTTCTGATTGCCACCAACAAATACCACACACCCCCGATAGACTCTCTTAGCAATAATTGAGTCACCTACTAGAGAAATAGAAAAGGGATCTACAATAACTTTTGGATCAAAACCAAAAGATATAGCCACATAAGAAGTCTCATAGGAAAGAGTAGACTCCGAATCAAGAAAATAATATATGTCATGAGAAAAAAATTATAATATACCAGTAATAACATTAGGTGATGCCTCGAATTCTAGTCGAGAGCCTAAAGCATACAACCTATTTTGACCAACACTAGAAATAGGAGCAGTAACAGAAGTAAATGTAACACCACCAGGTGTTGGAGTAGAAGATGAAGCCATAGGAATCTTATTTTCCCCCGTAGAAACCTTATTGACTGAACAATCTCTCTGCCGATGGCCTGCCTATCCATAATTGAAGCATTTATCCCTTCCTTCATTACAATAACCTCAATAAGGACTGCCATAAAACTGATAAGGAGGGCATGAAAAAACTTACTGACCTCTGTTTATAGGAGATTGGGAACTTTGTACCTAGAAATTGTCACCACTATAATAATATATGTCACCGGATAGGTAAGGAGCACTAGAAGAGAAGTAGGGACTAGAACTCCCCCACTTCTTTTTCATCCACTTTCCACCATCTTGTAATACCCCATACTTTTCCTAGCTAATTTTATATCAAGAATGTCTAGTATTAGCTTCTAAATTGAATGATGGTTATTCTATGAGGAATTTTTAATATTTTCATTTTTTTCATATGGAAAATTCAATAACCTTTTCATCAATATAAGATTCGCCCAAATCTGATAACTGAGTTAGAAGTTACGACTATTTTATGTTCCCATCATAAAATAGTGCCATATTAGTCAGTGGCGCACCACGCCACAAGAGGAAATGGCATTTGGAAAATTTTAGTAGGGGTCCGTGATTATGGCGCATCACGCCAGGGCCCAAATTCATAATTGTCCTTTTCCAGTGTCTTAGCGTGATTTCCTCCGCGTAGCGCCAAAGTTATAGTTCAAAAAATAAAGGGCAATGCGATGACTCCACATCATACCATCCCTTAGTTTCCCAATTGTCAAATTCTAGTGGCACGGTGCGATAGCGCCGCATCACACTAGGGTTTCAGTTCGGGAAAAAATTACTGAAATTAAATGATGCGTCCAGGATTAAAAGGGTCAACTTTCCACCCCTATTTAAGCCCTTTAACACGTGACTCAGCCATTTTTCACCTAAAATACATCTCTTCTCTCAAAAACTTCTCAAGAACAACCTAGGTCTTTTTATAGAAGATTCAAAATCAAGAATTTCCTCCATCAATAATCTAAAAATCATGAACTAAGGTATGTGTAGTGTTCATTCATGGACTCCTTCCATTCATAAAGCCCAAGAATCTCTTTTCTAAGTTTATGTTTATGGATTTCCTTATGATTTTCATGTTGGGTTTGTTTTGTTTATGTTGAGAATGATAAATTCAAATCCATGTTGGGTGATCAATTTTATAGGGAATTGATTTGTATAGATGTATATTCATGTGAACCTATGAATAAACCCTAGGATTAAGAAACTAGAGATGAATTATGATGATTAATTGTTGTATAATGTTGTCTACATGTGCTATGCCTACCATGTGTTTGATTAAATGCCTAGATAAAGGAACAATGCCCAACTAGAATGATATCATGAAATCCCCATATATGTACAAGTTATGCATATCACATGTTTTGATGGAATGCTTCTATAAATGTATTATGGATTATGATGCTATTTATGTGTTCAAGTTTGTTATGCTTGGTCAGTTTTCCTTCCATCTAGTCATGGGGGTACTTGTACCCAGAATATTAGTTGTGTGCCTAGATCCATGTCATGTTTCCACAATACTCTCATTCAAGCTATGAATCCTTAGACTTTAGAAAGTCTTATGACTCAGGAAATCTCCATGATCTCATGACTTAATTAGTTGTCAGATATCAGTAGTACTCTGTCAGTCAACGGAACTTAGTAACTCAGCTCATGTTCAGTTCAGTAAATAATGTTCAGTGTCCATTCAGATGGGATTAGGAATTAGCACCGAGTGAACTCAAAGATGGGAGCTCACCTGTTATATAAGTGTGTGATTCTTAGAAGAGGTCCTTGCACTCCAAAACTAAATAGCCAGTATAGGTTAAGACATCGTAGCCTACGATATGAGGGTAGATGAGGTGGCTTAACCTATTATATGAGGGTTCCCACCATTCACATTAGAGTTACCTGTTATATTAGGGTTACTCACATATTGTCCTTACCAGTGGCACAATATTGACACCATTCTAATCAGGGCATAGATTGGGCCCCAATTTTGGTATAATGCATTATTTGGTGCATGTTGATTAGATGACTACCTCCCACAGTATCAGTATCAATCTCAGTAAAAGAACTTAGATAGTTCTGCAAAATCCAGGACTGTCAGATATAGTCAACTCAGATACTAAATGAAGCTCAAATAGTTCCACCAGATTTAGGACTTTCAGATACAGTCACTCATGTTATCAGTTATATAAGTTATTAGTATGTCATGATATCAGTATTCAAATTTTGTACTCATGTTAACATAATTTCAGATATTGTTACTATGTATGCATGCATGTATTCTAACGTTCATATTAGTCAGTTAGCTAGTATTGTTCATGTATATGAACCCCATGCATTCAGCCTACCCCATATGCATACCAGTACATTTAAAGTACTAACATATTTGTGCAATGGTGTCTTATACCATAGGTTTAGAGACACAAACTCCAGATCAATAAAAGATTCTTGTTTCAGCAGTCAGAGTTCGAAGTGAGTCCTCATCATTCGAGGACATGATTATTTCTCTATTATCTCATTAATTAGTTTATTAGTTGGAGTTAGTTGGGGACATGTCCCATCAACTCCTTACTCAAACAACTGAGTCAGTTAGAGGCTTTCTAGACTATTATGTTTTAGACTTGACAATTGGTGAAACTTTAAGGAATATTCCTTGACAAACATCCTCCCCTGCTTGAGGTTCACAAACTCCTCAAATTTTGTTTCCCTTAACTTTTGGGGAAAGAAACGAACTAGGAAACCACCAGAGAAGGCATCCTATAAGGATGACTCCTCCACATCTCCTCTATCCCTATCCCACTCTTTATACCACTGATATGTAATATCTTTAAGTTGATAAGCTATAAAGTTTACCCCCTCCACATTGTTAGCCTACATCACTCAAAATATCCTCTCCATTTCATCCAAGAAGCCCTGTGTAACCTTCTCCACGCTCACTCCCAAAAACGTGGGAGGACTTATTTTTATCAATTGGCTAACCCTTGTGGCCTTAGTAGACAAATCACCAGACAAATTTTGCTCAGCCTGAGCAGCAACTAATTTAGCAATAGTATGAATAGACTGATGGAATTCTGCATTAGTCACCTTATTTTGAGGAGGACTAGTAGTAATAAGTGGAACTCCAAAACTATCAGGGTTAGGTCCATGCGATCGAAGATAAACCCCAGAAGTATAATACACCCCTTTGGCATTACCCTTGATGGGATAGAAGAATTTTCTTGTGTTCTAGATCTACGAGGCATGATCTGAAAGACCAAAAAAGGAATTAGAGAAGATTCTAGGACTGAAACTCCAACCATGAAAATAGAATACCAAGAAAGTGAAACATTCGTAAATGTCTTGTAGTCTCTCCCTTGTGAATGTGGCGCGCTACATACCCCAAAAAGACACTCTACGCGACACAGCTTTGTGGACTCCCAATTAACTATGAACCTAGGCTCTGATACCAACTTGACATGACCCGCCCTAGGGCTTTGTCATAATAGGCATCCCAAGTCCGACCAGGACTGGAGACCACCATCGGTACCTAACCCAACCTCCAACCACCTGCCCTGAGATGGGTAAATTCCAAGCATGTAACAAAATTGTGTAATAGATCCCATAAGGAATTTAGGATTAGATCACACCCATGACTGACCCAATCTAGACCAACTATCCTATACCAATAATCCAACCATACCAAAACAAGGGCCTTCAACCAGGACATAACCAAGGATGTTGCAAAATATAATATAATTAATTCCATAATGAAATATGATACAATAGTGAGAAATTATGTTCGATGATACCAGCCTCAATACTAATACCAATACCAATGCCAAGGCCTACACCAATACTGATCTCATCCATTCTAACCAATAGAAGTACCACAAAGTCTATAACTAAAAGAGTAATAAGATCTGGTTGGGATATGCCCCCAACCATGGCCAAAACTAATATCCAAAAATAAACCAAAATGTCTTAAATTGTTTATAACATAAAACGAAGCCTTCTAAAAGGATGGAAACACACCATTTCAGTCCAAATGATGATCCCCAAGTTAATCATTATATACGAGGAGTAGAATGGTCGGTTCCTATATATCATAGGTATACAGCCACCAGTGGACGGGTTAGCAAGTGAATGCTAGCATGATATCAGGAAAGGATAAAATAATGCCATTTATAAAACTAAGTAATATGATCCATATGCACACAACCATACATATATATAACCATGCTAGGAAAGGGGACCGGGTTTAGCATTCCTTTAAAACCATTACTTGGGTTGTGTTGCTTTGCCATCCTAAACCACCCACGGGATATATAGGTTTAGCTCTCCTTACTAAAAGGGCTCCAATGTGAGTAGCCGCAAAACCAGGGAAGAAACCCTTGGAATTACTAGTATATCCCACAAATATAGTGTAATATCAAGCACACGGTCACCAAGACAGACCTTATATCAGTAAAAATAGGTTCCCAATTTTGGTCCCCCTATGACCTCCACCTTCCAATACTTAGCTACATATCCTATCATTATTTCCCAATCAACACCAATTTCAAAATAACCAAACCATTACCCATTTATTAACCAAGGAAATTGATATTGTTATCATCATACCAACCCTTACTTGCAAGTATCATCCCTAGCCAACCATTAATAGGTTAAAAAGGACTTTCAAGTGCTCTTTCATTTACCATATTAAACCACTTCGAGAATTCCATATGCCCCTCAATCATAACTGTTAGACATTTAACATTCAAATCCATTTAATCCATGCATAATTCTTTTACTGAGTTTTAAAATATGCAAGAGTTCCATTAAACAGTCAATGCAATGAACATATCTTTATAAGTATTTTGGTCAAACACACTGGGGGCATCATATGACCAAAACCAATTCCAATTACCATTAAACTATTCCCATGAAACCCAATATTCAAAACCACCATTAGTGCATATAATATCATAATTAAAACTATGGGAAACCATAACCAACCATTAAACATCAAAACCCTAAATTATATTTGAAAATCAAAATTATACAATTAATTAAATAATGATAATATTTATAAAAACCATTCCTTTAGTTAGAATTGACAATAAGGGAAGAGTACATGCCTTAAACCAAGATGATGACAGAAAGAAATCACCAATATAAACCCCAAATCAATCCTTTAGTTGAAACCCTAGCTTTCCTTGCCCAAAAGCTCTTAAGAGAATTATGGAGTGCTTACAAGAGTTTCTAGGTGTTAATGAATGAAATAATAGGATAAATAACCTCCAAATTAGGTTTGAAGTCATGGGGCCTTATTTTGATAAGTGGGGAAACGTCCAGAATACCACAACTTAAGTTGCACTAAAATTTTATCACAGGGATACGACTGACCCTCACGAGTCGTACCCACCAATACAATTGGTATCCTCCACTCGTATCCTAGCCTCAACCCTTGAATCCAATACCGTCCAGCATACGACTCATCCAATTAAGTCATATTATCAACATACGATCCATACCTTTCATCGTACCCCTAGCAGATTTAAACCTAAGAAAGGTTTAGATACTGTTCACTATACAACTAGACTATACCATCCTTAACTCAACATAAGCTGAATATCCATGAGTTGTATTAGGTCCAGAGATCAGAATTCCAAAAAAAATTCTACGGTTCATAAACCAAGGTGTTTCAGATTTTGGTTTTCGAATATGAATTGGGGGTTTTGATATCAAATAATTGGCTATGGTTTCCCATGGTTTTAACTATGCTTTTTATACATTAATAGTGGGTTTGGATAATTGGATTGTATGGGAATGGTTTAATGGTAATTGGAATTGGTTTTGATCATATTATGCCCACAATATATTTGACAAATGGTTATAAAGATATGTTCATTGCATTAACTACTTTTAATGGAACTCTTTCTTGTTTAAAACTTGGTAAAGGAATATTTCATGGTTTAATTTTCATGGAAAGGTAAATAGTTGAATGTTTATTCTTGAAGGATACATGGAATCCCAAAGTGGTTTGATATGGTAAATGAAAGGTCACTTGAAAGTCCCCTTAAACCTTTATGTGGTTTTCTATGGATAATACTTGTGAGTAATGATTGGTATGACGATACCAATATTAATGGCCTTGGTTAATAAATAGATAATGGTTTGGTTATTTGGAAATTGGTTTTAATTGGGCAATAATAGTAGGATGTGTATCATATCTATGGAAAATGGAGGGTCCGGGGGGGACCAAAACTAAAACTCATATTTGTCAATATGAGGTTGGTCATAGTGACCGTGTGCATGATGTCACACTATATTTTGAGGGATGTACTAGCCATCCCAGGTTTTCTTCCTTGGTTTTGAATATTCATACACAGGGCCCTTTCATCAAGGGAAGATGAACTCATATAGCTCATGGGTAGTTTAGGATAGCAAAGCTACACAACCCAGGTAAAGGTTTCAAAGGTATTCTAAACCCGATCCCCTTTCCCGACATGTTTATATATATGTATGGTTGTGTGCATATGGATGGTTTTATTTGGTTTTATAGATGGAATTATTTTATCCTTATCCTTAGATCATGCTAGCATTCACCCACTAACCCATCTACTGGCGGCTATATACCCATGCTATGTAGGAACCGGCCATTCTACTCCTCCTACATAGTGATTGACTTGGGGATCAACAGTTAGATAGAAGTGGTGATATTCCATCCTTTTGAAAGGCTTTATTTTATGTTATTAACACTTTTTGACATTTTGGTTTATTTTTTGATAGTATTTTTGGCCATGGCTAGGGGAATGCCCTAATCGAATTTTATTACTCTTTGTTTAGAGGCTTTGTGGTACTTCTATGGGTTGGAATAGGTGGGATCGGTATTGGTGTTCGCCTTGGCACTAGAATAAGCTGGTGGGATGACATCATTGGATGATATTTTATGTTCTTAAATCTGATTTCCTTTTGGTATTTATTATATTATGTTTGTAATATCTTTGGTTATAGGCTAGTTTATGACCCTTGTTTAGGAATGGTTTGGTAGGATTGGATTGTTAGTATGGGATAGTTGGACTTGGTTGGGCCATTCACGGTTGTGACCTTATCCTAGAGTTTTCATGTGAGCTATTAAACTATCTTGTAACATGCTCGAAACTCAGCAAACTCAAGGCAGGTTGCTGGAGGTTAGGTTAGGTAATAGGGGTGTTATTCGGTCCTAGTCAGACTTGGGATGCCCATTAAGACAAGGCCCCCATCGAGTCACGTCAAATCAGGACATTAAAGGCTCACTTATAGAATCATACTATCAAAATAGTCAAGACGTCCCCCTGTGCTCAATGATTATTTTCCCTCAGAATGAGTAAATTCTAATCCCAAATGACACTTAATTCATCCTATCAAGAAAGGGATTTATGACTAAATTAGAGAATTAAATCAAGAATTAGACAGAAACTTACAAGGATTATGATGATAAAATGACTTTTCCAAACTCACCAACACTCTACGATCATCCAAAGGTTAATCTCCCAATTTTCTAAACTCTCATGGGTTTATGGCTATTAGGACTTTAGAGAAATATGAGAAAAATGGGTTAGGTCTGAAATAAATTCCCCTATGGTTACTATATAAGCAGAGTGATTACTTAAGCGATCACTGCTAAGGTGACAAAGGGTCACTTAAACAACTTTTATGCAAGGACGACCTCTTCTAAAATGGATAACACGTCTCTTAAGCCCACCTTAGAGGCCAGGCCTCTACTAAAGCAATATGGGAGGGAGTAGTTTGGACACTAAAGCGACACCTTAGTTTCTTAATCAACCACCACATAAGTGACCAAAGTTCCACTTAAGAGGTTGTACCAACTGATTCCATGTACCAGTAAAATGTTAGTGTTTTCCAAGTATCCATCGACCTCTCGATATTTGTTCAAAATCCCAAGAATACAAATAAAATATTGTACCTCATCAAATTCAACACTCCAGACTCAACAGAACCATCAAAATTTTCACCTGGAGTTATTTTGACAAAATGTTCGCTCAACACGCAAAGTCCAACTTTACCAATATCTTATCAATATCCCAAAATAAGTTTAAAAGCTTTGGAACCCGAATCAAAGGACCCCTAGCCTAAAATTAATGTTCCAGGGCTAATGGTGCTGTCAAAATTAGCATACAAGCTTATTAACATAAAGATAACACCCAATAGTCAATCCTTACAAGTGAAGACTCCAAAATAAGGAGTTCTATCTAAAAACCAAATAAACTATCTAATAACCAAGCTTTTGTCTCCAGCAAGACACTAATGACTTGTGGAAGCAACAGAAAAGATTTAAATAGCAAAAAAATATGGAAATGCACAAAATAACCAGGAGGGTCATTATAATATGCATGATTTAAAGAACTTTTATCTGCAAAACAAAAGGGTTGGGATGAACTTGAAGGCTAGAATAGGTAGAGATACTAATTTTGGATTATAAAGCATTCTAGGCCTTACATAAGTTGAATATAAGTAGGGAGGATGCCTCAAATTAAGAGTAGATCAACTTCATGAGTAAGAAGACTTTTAACTCAAGGAATATGAGAGTTTATTGGTGTATAAAGAGAAAATAAAGAGGTGGCATGATGCTAATATCTTGGAACAAGAGTTTCATGTTGATGATTATGTGCTTCTCTTCAACGCAAGATTGAAATCTTAGTGAAAAAGATAAAATCCAAGTAATTGGGCCCGTTCATGGTCTCAAATGTCTATCCAAGTGGAGAAAGAGAGCTAGAGAAGCATGAGAAAAGGATGTTTGTTTAGGGACAAAGTCTTAAGGTTGAGTAACTATATTTCAAGGGTCCCGAGTGATGACCAAGTAATGTCATACCATGACTATAAATATGCCCCTAGGTAGGCAACCCAAGGTTTATATTTATTATTTTCCAGTGTTTTGAATTCTAATTGTGGCTTTTTTGGGTATTTGTAGGTAATATAGCAAGTTGGGACATGCAAAGGTAGGTTTGGACACTCAAAACTATGTCTTGAGATGTTAAAAACCACTTGAAATCACATTCTTTGCACTTATGTCTGCAAGTCGCCATGTAGGTGGCCCAAAAAATTGAGCAATTCTTGATGGCACACTGCCTACACACGTATGCTAGCTCCATGCAGGTGCAGTCTAGCCACAATAGCCCACACATACTAGTTTGACCTGATAAGGTCACCTACATGCACAGGCCATGCCCATGCAGGCGCAAGCCCAGTACATATGCATTGAGGTCATGTTGAAGGTATGGTTTAAATCGGGTTATCTTTTTATGACTTTACCCAACCCGATAAGCCCAAATTCAATTTAAAAGACATAAAAAGACTTATTTTTCCAACACTTAGTAATTTTTTAATCAAAAATAAGAGGCCTTGTCAAATTTCACCCTTTCAATATTCAATATTTTCTTTTTCTTCACATTTCAAAACTCCTTCAACCCAAATTCAAAATTCACACTTCCCACTTCAAGAATTCAAAAAATTAAATTGATATTTTCTTTCATCATTCTCATATATTGAGTTAATTTAAAAGGTTTATTATTTTGTAAAATTTTCTTTGAATTCTCTTTTAAGTGTCAATATTGTTTCACATTCCATGGTACTTTAGTATTTTAGTTTGATTTATTGAGCTTATTTTGGTGGATTATGAATGTTACAATAGATATTACTGAATGGATGCCTTGATTTTGCATGTTTAATTTGAAATTCTTGATTACTTAAACTAGTGCACACCATGTGTTCAATGAAATGCTCAATTAAAATTTCTTTGCTAATTTGTATGGTGGGTGATCCAATTATGTTAGTATGAGTACCAAGGTTGTGCTTAGTGGTGAGTTAGAGAATTTGACTTGCTTATATGTTATCTTATCTTATTTTTCCTAATTCTTATTTTTCATACATACCATGTATTTGCTTAAATTTTAATGAGAGAGTGATGGTTGGAATGTTAGTAGTGGTTAATGAAGTCATTCTTGGAGCATAATTTGACCATTCTTAAAGCATGAATATAAGTTCAAGTGGCCCTTAATGATGTAAGACCAGTAGTTTTACATGAAGTTGTTTGTTGATTAATGTGATACACCCAGACATTAGTTGGTAAAAGTGTTTGACATAGAATCTACGAGTTAAGTCTAAGTAACCGGGGATACATGAATTCTTGATTTTCCCTATGATAGATTGTGTGACACCATTCTTAAGGGTATACGATCATTTTTATTTCTATTGGTATCATGGGTATTCTATAGGCTAAATTGGAAAAATGTGAAGATTGTGTGCATAGGTGGATCTCTAAATAGTTGAATATTATCATAACATATTGCCGTGAGTTTCATTGATCATGTTACCTTGTATTCACCTTAATTTTCTTTAGCTTTATTTTCTTTCATAATATATGAAAACCCTAAAAACATGTTTACCCTTTTTATTTTGTTTTTGTTTTGTTCTTTTCCTTTCTTTAGGAATGTCTCCAAGAAAGACTTTATCGTAGGGTACAAAGAAAGGCACCCTCCAGATAAGAGCAAAGCCAAAGCTATGATCAAAAAGGGGAAAAAAAACAACCTCTAAAGTAATCTAACAAGGCATGGAAGTATAAAGTATCATAGAACGTACAAAGGGAATAGGTAAGGAGGTTGGTCAAAATTGATTTAGCATAGAGGGTGAGAGATATATTTATGATGATTGGGTAAACATAGAGTTTTAATCCCAAAAAGGTATTTATTATGACGGAATTTGAAGAAAACTTTCCCAAAATCATTGCATAAGTTAAAGAATGGGTTTGGGATGTCTTCATGGATTAGGACCCACTCATCATCCTCCACGCTACTTTACAAAAC
The DNA here is from genome assembly GCF_002878395.1 of Capsicum annuum. Taxonomy (NCBI): domain Eukaryota; kingdom Viridiplantae; phylum Streptophyta; class Magnoliopsida; order Solanales; family Solanaceae; genus Capsicum; species Capsicum annuum. The sequence goes on along the minus strand of NC_061111.1, from coordinate 110,751,848 downwards.
TAGTCTAGAAATTTTATGCCTCCTATGTTGTCTGCCACAATGAGAAATAGTACAAGCTCTAGTTGTGGAACAACCCTATCTCCCTAATGTACTATTTAGGAGTGTTGAGGTTACTTGCACCACCTCAGAGATAAATGAGATATATTTTGCTTGCGATATAGATTCCAGGTTCGAGTGCAAGAAGAAATATCTTAGTGGGCATGAATGTTTCCCTTTTATTGACCGAGTGATTGCAAAAGGGCTTCCTCCATGGGAAAATGGTGTTGGTCAAATCAAAAGGCGAGAACTTTTAGTCCAAGCCAAACATTGTCTTGGATTTATTAGTAACTGCCTTTTGTATTCTAGGAATGACCAAAATATTATGATATAAAGAGCCATCATTGTAGGATGCATTGTGGATAAGATTGTTATAAATCCAAGAGAGTTGATTACAAAGATGTTTAAGCTAAGGTAAGAGCAACCAGGTACTTTATTACTCATCCCTTCTCTTAATACAATGTTTTGCCATAGATACAAGTTTTTTTTTCTTATCAACATTCCTTTCTTCTGCAAGATTTATCAGAGAATTATATACACTAGCATGATTGATATTACATATTTCCAAGATGAGGATAATTCCACGGGGATTTAGAAAAAATCTTTGATTTTAGTAGATTCGGTTGTGGGTGATTTTCCTAGTTTGGAGGGTGTTGAGATCCCTCTAGTTCCTACACTTGATTTAGACACTAATCTAGTTTATTCTGATGCTCATCTTTCATTGAGAATGGCACCACATCATTGCCTCACCTAACTGGCTCAATCTTCTACTATAACATTTACCAAGGTTGCTTCCATGACTTTGGCAAACAATGGTACTCTTACTATAACACCCCACATTTCAAGCTAGAATATAAACTGGCATTCCTATGTGTAGATATTTTAAAAGCCATCAATCTAATTTAGATATAGTTTGATAATCAATTATATAGTGTGTGAATCTATTTGAGCATGAATGAAGATCATAAAGGTCCCTTTACTCAAGGACGAGTTGAAAGTTTTCCTATCATTCATGTTTTAGTGTGGGTCAAAACATGAATCAATTTCAATTGACCATAACTTTTCGTATATGTTGAATTTGAATTAGAGGGTCTACTATATATCAAATAAAATTTCTTTGATTCCTCTTTCCAATGCCACTAATTTTGCCTAAATCCGATATCAGTGTAAAAAGTTATGGCTATTTTACAGTGAGCTATCCGAGTTACCAAAGTGCGATGGGAAGGCTGACGGACCATCGCGCCAGCGACGAACCATCACAACTGAAATAGTAAGCCCATTTTTGGTCCATAAAGAGATGGTTTGAGGGACGGTCCATCCCAGGGGTGACAGTTTATCACCCAAAATATCCCGCACCTCCGTTTAGCGATCTAAAGCCATTTTTAAAGGGATTTTTAGGTCTTTTCCATCCTTTTTAACACCTAATTACATCAAATCAAAGGACCTAACTCCTTATTCATCCATAACATCTAAATAAGGGTTTTTTCCCAAGAATAAGGAATCAAGAACCAAATTCTAAGTTCAAGATTTCTAAGAAATGAATCGAGATTCATGTTCTTCTCTCTAAACTAATTAATCTAAGGTATATGGGGTTGTCCTAAATCTTATGGAAAGGAGTTTGATATGAATTTAAACAATATTTTTAGTAATTACATAAGTATGTATGTCATTATAAGTGAGGTTTTATTTTTAACACAAAAAACAGGCTTTGTGATATAGTTGTTAGAAGAATATTGAAAGATCATGGGGTTGTTTGCTGATATATCTCAATTGTTGAATTTGTGACAATGTGATTTGAATTTTAAAAGGTGTTATGAATATGAATTGTGAATTTGTTTAATCCCCAATGATGATGTTTATGTACTCCAGATGATACTCATATTAAATTCGTGAGAGCATGAGTTTTATAACTATAATTGTACTACTTTATAAATGATAAAGTTTCTTGACTATTACAGCTTGGGAATCTTTACGAATGTGTTTAGTGTATGGAAGTCTTATTGGTGTTCATACTATGATTTGCATAAGAGGTTCTAAGAATTGATATGGTACAGATTACTTTTAAGTTAGGGTATGACGAAACCCCGCGGAGGAATTGCCTCAAATAAAAAAAAGAAAAGAATATTGTCAGTATGATGCATGTTTTGTCTTATAACAAACTTAAAGCTTAAATTGATGTGAGTTAGATGGTTACCCAAAGAAAGAACGAGTCAGATGACTCTATGTTGGAAAGCGTGATTCAGAGACATGGGAACTTGGTAACCTGCTATGTGATCTTGTGTACCTAGTACAATGTCATCCCAAATTAGGACCAATGTTTAGGAGCCCTTCTTTGTGATCTTGAGCCCAACCATGACTTATTGACTTGATTGGGGTTGTGGCACCCTGTTTTGTGATCTTGTGTGTCCTTCCCTCACTAATACTCCAATCTTGGCGGCAACAGAGATTCAGCAATTGGTAAAAATGTGAAATTATAGGGTGTACCATCTAGCTTAATAGTGCGGCATTATTATTGAAAAATCATTATACTATGCTTATATGTTTTCCAAACGATTTTGTATTAACATGTTTTATAATATCTCTCACCTATGTTATATAAAAGTAATATTTTTGTTTGAATTACTCTGCTTACCAGTACAATTGTATTGACCCCCTATATTCCAGGGTCTGAGGCTTAGTCTAGAGGTCCTGTAACGCCGTAGAGTTTTCAGCCAGAAGTGATGTGTGTGTGCAGTTGGTGAGCCTTTCTTTTTCTGGAAGGCCTATTTTTCTGTCATCTGTTATTCATTTTGGTTTAGGTCCACTGGGGGCCTTGTCCCAGTTTTAGTTGTGATGACTGGTTTTGATGTACTAGTGATTTTGCAGTCAGATGTTAGATGGTGTTGAAAGTTTTATTGAATTCTTTGACTTTTTAGTTGTATGATGTTATTGACAATGTTTTTTCACGAATCCATTTCTGCATTCTCTTTATGATTGTATGAACGTGTGTATGATTGCCTGTTAACAAAAGCGCACTCGGGCCTTCATGGCTTGGGATGCTCGTCATGGCCAGGGTCTTGTTCAGGTCGTGATAAACTGGGTATCAAAGAATGGTTCATAGTCCCAAAGTGTCTACGAAATCACGTCGGATATAGTTCTATTTATGGGTGTATAGTGCACAACACCTATAAGTAGGAGGCTACAAGGCATTTAGGAATGTCTTACTTTCTTCATGTTCTAGCTCGTGCTATGGGGTTATAATATTCCTCTTTTATGCTCTAATTCATGCTATGCTCTAATGTGCCATTTTGGCTACATTGGGTCCAATCTATAACCCCAATTGAAAGGGTGTCAATACCGTGCCACTGGAAAGGACAAGCTGTGAGGACCCTATACTGGTAGATACTAAAAATAAGAACGGTGGGAACCCTAAACTAATAGGTTAAGCCACCTCATCAACCCTAGACTAACAGGTTAGATGTCACAACCTATGTTGGCTACTTAGTTCTGCAACACAAGTATTGCTTCTAAGAATCACACCCTAAGCTAGAAGGTGAGTTCCCATCCTTGGGTTCGCTCGGTGCTAATTTCTACTCCCATCTGAATAGAAACTAATCATGATTTATTGAACTGAACATGGACCGAGTTACTGAATTCCGTTGACTAAAAGAACACTACTGATATCTGACAACTGACTGAGTTCATGAGATCATAGAGATTTCCTAAGTCATACGACTATCTAAAGTCTAAGGATTCATAGCTTGACTGAGAGTATCGTGAAAACATGACATAGATCTAGACACACAACTAATATTTCAGGTAGAAGTACCCCCAGGACTTGATGGAAGGAAACTGACAAACATGACTTACTCGAGTACATAATAATCACCATAATACATTTATTAAAGCATTTAATCAAACATGTGCTGGGCATAAACTTGTGCATACATAGGGATTTTGTGATATCAGGCTATTTTAGCAATTTTCCTTCATCTAAGCATTTAAGAAAACATATGGTAGGCATCGTACAGGTGAATATCATTGTACAACAATTAAACATTATGATTCAATTCAAATTTCATCATTCAAGGGTTTAGTCATAAGGTTGCATGAATCTATATCTATAATAATTAAACCCAAATAGAAACTATCACCAAACATGGAGTAAAATTCAATCTATTATTTATCAACATGAATAAGAGTGGTCCAATCATTAAATCATAAAGAAAATTCATAACTTGAAGTTGGAAAAGGGATTCTTGGGCTTTATGGACGGAAAGAGTCCATGAATGAACACTATGCATACCTGGGATGATGTTCTTTATGTTCTAAGGAGGAAAACTTAAATTATTAGCTAGAAATCAAGCACCTAGGGTTTCTTGTTCTTGGGGATTGATCCTTGAGAGAAACCCTAATTGTTGTTATGAAATAATAATGGATAAAATAGCTGAAATCGAATATAACTGGGTATATACAAGCGGGTGGTAAATGACCAAAATACCCTTATTAAAATGACTTAAAATAACTGAGTATGTCATCTGACGGTGGGGGTCGATGGTCCGTCGCTGGGTCGATGGTCCGTTAGACCTCTCCGTCAGACTGAATAGAACTGGGACTTACTGCCAATGAGCGACGGTGGGGTACGATGGTCTGTCGCTGGATTGACGATCCATCGGACCTTATCATCGTAAATTTGCATAAAGTCAAGTCACTGCCTCGATGCGACGATCATGGTTAACGGTATGTCGCTAGTCCGACGGTCCGTCGCCTGAACTGTTGCACCTGGGCTGTTTTTCTGCTTTCTGTGTTTCAGCCATAACTTCCTCATCTGACACCGAATTTTGATGAAATTGGTATCAATGGAAAGCTTATTCAATTTCCCACATGATAGAAAGGGAAAATCTTAAAAATACCATGTGTACAAAAATGGATTCATATATCAAAGAAAGTTTTACCCTCTTTGAGATAATTTCAAGCTAAGAAAAAGGCACAGGTATTACAATATCTCTCCCTTGAGAACATTCATCCTCAAATAAGACTAACTGAGAGGGGAAGCAATAAGTTGAACATGAAATAAACATGAATGACTGAAACAAGATCTCATGACTGACATAACTGACAAGCTGAACATACATATTGGACTTGCTTATCTGATGCTTGTGTAACTGATTCATGAATGCATGACTGAGTGTTCTGAGGAACTAAGTTTTCTCACCATGAGAATACATGTCTGATGCATAATTATATATCTAGACTGATACATGAATATATGACTGAATATGTAATGGTAATTGATACCAAGTTTATAATGAACACTGAACATGAAACTGAGTAAGCTTAAGAAGAACTATTACCTTGAGCTTGATCTATGTTGGTGGGGAAGAGGTGAGGATACTTGGTACACATATATTCTTCTTCTTCCCAAGTAGCTCCCTAAACGGACTGATTTTGCCAAAGAACTTTAACTAGAGGGACTTTTTTGTTCCTTAATCTACGAGTCTGATAGTCTAGGATTTCAACAGGAATCTCTTTATAAGAGAGTCTATTCTGAATATCTATGCTCTGAATAGGGACTAAAACTGATGGTTCACCTATGCACTTCTTGAGCAAAGAGACATAAAAGACTAGATGAACTGAGGCTAGATCTGAAGGCAATTCAAGCTCATAAGGTACCTTGCCAAAGCGACTGAGAATCTTGAAGGGACCAACATATTGGGGACTGAGCTTTCCCTTCTTGTCGAACCGCTTCACTCCCTTCATGGGAGAGATATTTTGATAGATATAATCACCAATCTCAAACTCAAGATACTTACTATGAATATCTCCATAAGACTTTTGTCGGCTCTGAGCAGCCCAGAGTTTTTCTTTAATAAACTGGACTTTCTCTAAGGCATCGAATACTAAGTTAGGCCCTATGACTGAGGCCTCACTAAATTCCAACCAACCAATAAAATATCTATATTTCCTACCATAGAGAGCTTCGAATGGAGCCATCTGGATACTGGAATGATAGTTATTATTGTATGAAACTCAATCAAAGGAAAGTGGTCATCCCAACTACCTTTGAAATCAATTCCACACGCTCTTAGCATAACTTCTCGATTCTGAATGGTCCTTTCTTCTTGACCATATGTCTGAGGATAAAAGGCTATACTAAGATAAACTTGGGTACCAAGACCCTTTTGGAATACTTTTCAAAAGTGAGAGGTGAACTGGGTACCTCTGTCTGAGATAATTGAAAATGGAACGTCGTACAATCTGACCAGCTCTTTGATGTAGAGTTTGGCATAATCCTTGGCTGAATAAGAGGTATGAACTGGAAGGAAATGGGCTAATTTGGTCATTCTATCTCCAATGACCCAGACTGAATCATGTTGATGATGAGTTCGAGGCAAACCCATCATGAAGTCTATGTTCACTTATTCCCACTTCCAAGTAGTAATAATGAACTACTGCATAGGACCACTGGGCTTCTGGTGCTCTATATTAACCTGTTGATATGTAGAGAACTTAGCTACAATCTCTACAATATCTCTCTTCATCCCACTCCACCAATAGATCTCCCACAAGTTGCAGTACATCTTAGTAGCCCCTGGATGAATAAAATAGCGCGCACCATGTGTTTCTACAAGAATTCATTGCCTTAAGTCATCTACACCCGGAAAACAGAGACAACCATGACAATGAAGGACACCATCACCCCCTTGGGAGAAACCTCTATTTTTTTGATTCCGAGCTGACTCTTTCAACTTGACAAGGCTGGGATCTCTATCTTGATTTCATTCACATCGAAAACTAGAGATAATTCTTAACTACTCTGAATACATACACCACCCTCTAAAGAATCGACTAAGCAAACACCTAGTATGGTAAGCTGATGGACTTCCTGAGCTAACTTCTTCTTACTGACCTCAACATGAGAAACACTACCTATAGATAGTCTACTGACAGTGTCGGCTACTACGTTGACCTAGTCCAGATGATAAAGGATACTCATGTCATAATCTTTTAAGAGCTCTAACCACCTTCTCTGATGATGATTGAGATTATTCTATGAAAAGACATATTCTAGAATAATAGTTCTTATGGAGTTTAAGTTGTCTGGAGGCGCAAGCTATGATATTGCCATACTATATGAGGAAACAACCCAAACTCACTTTGGATGCATCACAATAGACTACGAACCCATCTAAACTATCTGGCAATGCTAGAACTGGAGCTGAGGTAAGTCGAGTCTTTAACTCCTGAAAACTCTTCTTGTAAGGATCTGACCACTGAAACTTGACTTTTTTCTGAGTCAATCTGTACATAGGGGATGTAGTAGAAAAAAATTCTTTGACAAATCGTTTGTAATAGCCAGCCAAACCTAAGAAACTCCTAATATCTGATGGAGAGACTGGGCAAGGCCAGTTTGTTACCACTTTGGTCTTTTGAGGATCTACTCTAATGCAATCACCAGAAATGATATGGCCAAGCAATGCTACTAACCTTAGCCAAAATTCGCACTTACTAAATTTGGCGAATAACTGATGATCTCTGAGAATCTGGAGTACAATCCTGAGATGGTCTGAATGGTCTTACTCATTACGGGAATAGACCAGAATATCATCTATGAAGACTATGATGAATATGTCCAATTACTTCTTGAACACGCAGTTCAGCAAGTCCATGAAAGCGGCTGCGGCATTGGTAAGACCAAATGACATGTCTATAAATTTAAAGTGACCATACCGAGTACGAAAAGCTACTTTTGGAATGTCACATTCTCTGACTCTGAGCTGATGATAGCCGGATCTGAGGTCTATCTTAGAGAAATAACTGGCACCCTGAAGTTGGTCAAATAAGTCATCACTTCTGGGAAGAGAATACTTGTTCTTAACCATGACCTTATTTAGTTGACGGTAATCAATACACATTCTGAGGGAACCATCTTTCTTGTGCACGAATAAGACTAGTGCACCACATGGGGAAATGCTGGGTGTGATGAATCCCTTATCTAAGAGATCCTTCAACAATTGTTTCAATTCTCTGAGTTCTGCTAGTTCCATTCTATATGGTGGAATAGAGATAAGCTAAGTATCTAGAAGAAGATCACTGTCGAAGTCTATTTCCATTTCGGGAGGAATTCCTGAAAGATCTTCATGAAAAATGTCTGAATATTTACTTACAACTGGAATTGATTCAAGACTGGGAGTCTCAAAACTATAATTCATAACATGGAAAAGATGATAGACATATACCTTAGATATCAATTTCCTTGCCGAAGGTAAGAAACAAGCTAACCTCTAAAAGCAGATACACTACCCTTCCACTCTAGGATTGGGTTCATTTGGAAACTGAAACAGGACTATTCTATTTCCGCAGTCGACGGTGGCATAGAAGGAATAAAGCCAAACCATGATGAGAATGGCATCAAAATCAGTCATCGCTAATTCAACTAAGTTCTAAAGTCACTTTCTGAAATATTATAACCAGACAGTTCCCTTATATTCGTCGGGCTATGATGGTTTTACCTACTGGGGTAGATACTGAAAAGGTATCTACTAGAATTTTAGGATTGGTTCTACAATTAACTGCTATATAAGGAGTGACAAAAGACAAAGAATCTCCTGGATCTAGCAAGGCATAAACATGCACATGAAATATCTATATTGTACTAGTAACTACGTTAGGAGAATTTTCCTGGTCCTATCAGGTCTAAAGAGCATAGTGTCTATTTGGGCGTTGCCCACTAGTAGCACTAGAAGTGGTGCCCTACTGATTTGGGTGACCAAACTGAGCTGCAGAATGATTCTACTAACTCTGGCAACCTGTATGAAGAAACTCTCAAATACTGTGGCCTGGATTACCACATTCAAAACACACATAACTGCCATATCTGCAAACACCCCTGTGGTTCTTACCATAAGTCTGGCAAAGGAGATAAGTGAGGACGTTGATAACATTGCCCTAAGAATGAGATCCTGGCACTCTATCTCTAAACTTAGGAGCTGGAGCACTGGCTAAATAAGGAGCTAGAACTAATGGCTTAGGACGAAACTGAGAACGGTTTCCTTCTTCTGATTTGGGCTAAGCAAAGTTTAAACTACCTGTCTTTGCTCTCTTATTCTGCTTTTCCCTCACCTTAAGTTTCTGCTTTTCTATCTACTGAGCTTGGGTCATAAGTCTGGCTAATGTCATGTTACTATTCAGCATGGCAGATCTTCACTCATTTACCTCACTATCATTCACCCCTGAGATGAACTTACTCATCCTTGCCCTATTAGCAGCAACCACATGAGGGGTATATCTAGATAATTGAGTAAACTTAATAGAATACTCTTTCACTGTCATATTTCCTTGCCTGAGGTTGATGAATTCTAGCACCTTGGCTTCTCTAAGCTCTAAGGGAAAGAATCGAACAAGAAAAGCGGAAGGAAACACTTCTCACTCAACTAACCCCGCATCATCTGCCCTTTCTGACTTCCAATGCTTGAACCAAGTATGATCCATATCCTACAACTGATATGCAGCTAGCTCAGCACTCTCAACAGTAGTTACCCCCATGATATCTTTCACCTTCTGCACCTGATTGAGGAATTCCTAAGGTCCCTCATCTGTCTTAGTCCAAAGAAAAATTGGAGGATTTATTTAGGTGAAGTCCTGAATTCTGGCTGCTGCTGAATTGGCCACTGGATTGTCCAGAACGATAGCTGGTCAATCATTCTAGGCAGCAACGGATTGATCAAGAGTAGTAAATGCGGCCCTAAATTACGCATGACAAATATGATCGCCCAAAAGTTCTTTGGGCTGAGGGGCTGACTGATTTCTTCTCTTGGGAGGCATATTCTGAAATAAAGAGAAGAAATGGATTACACTAAGAGATTGACTTGAGATTATGCTCACTGGCACGATATGAATACTGAAATAAGGGAAACTGTTCCTAAACATCTTATAGCCTCCTGCACATAAATGTGGCGCACAACACACCTATGCATAAGAGTCTACTAGATGTGGATTTTAGACTTCCTGTGACACTCTTGAACCTTAGTCTCTGATACCAAGTTTGTAACACCCCAAGCCTGGTACCCAGAACGCTACACGGTGCTCATGACCCCAAAGGACCACAAGCTAACCCATGACTAATATTTGTACCTGTACACTTCATAATATAACATAATAATGCGAAAACATGTACTGAAAGGCCATAAGGTTCAATACTGAACATAATTTGAATAATATAACATCTGTGTAGGGTAATAGAATACCTAAAACAAAATTGAAAGTACTGAAGTCTGAAATGTAATAGTATGGAAAGCCTCTAAACATGGCTTTCTGAATGACTAAGGAGTTGATGGGAAATGTCCCCAAATAACTCCAACTAATAAACTAATCAATGAGATAATGGAGAAATTTAAATAATCATGTCCTCAAAAGATGAGGACTCACTTCTAACTCTGATTGCTGAGACTAGAATCTACTGCTGCTCTAGAGCTCTTGTCTCTGAACCTATGGTATAAAAACATCATAACGTGAATGCGTTAGTATGATTGAATGTATTGGTATACATTTGAGGTAGGCTAAATGCATAGGGTTCATATACATAAAAAATAATAATAACTGACTGGCTACCATGAGCGTAAGAATACATGCATGAGATATAATAACTGACACTTATTCCATGAAAACATGATAACTGAATCTGAATACTGATAACATGACATACAGATAACTAATATAACTAATAACATGAGTGAATGTAGCTGACAGTCCTAAATCTAATAGAACTATCTGAGTTTTGTACTGTATTTGAGTTAACTGTATCCGACAGTCCTGAAATCTAAAGAACTATCTGAGTTCTTTTACTAAGACTGATTACTGAAACTGTAGGAAGTAGTTATTTAATCGGCATACCCCTAATATAGCATTATGGTTGCATTGGGGTTTAATTTGTAACCCTAATTGGAAGGGTGTCAATACCACACCACTGATAAGGACAAGCTATAAGGACCCTATACTGGCAGGTACTCAAAATAAGAATAGTGGGAGGCCTAAACTAACAGGTTAAGCCACCTCATCAACCCTAGACTGATAGGTTATATGTCTCAACCTATGCTATCTACTTAGTTCTGGAACATAAGGATTACTTCTAAGAATCACACCCTAAGCTAGAAGGTGAGTTCCCATCCTTGGGTTCGCTCGATGCTAATTTCTACTCCTATTTGAATAGATAATGATCATTACTTATTGAACTGAACATGGACTAAGTTACTAAATTCCGTTGACTGATGGAACACTACTGATATCTGACAACTGACTGAGTTCATAAGATTATGGAAATTTCCTGAGTCATACGACTGTCTGAATTCTAAGGATTCATAGCTTGACTGAGAGTATCATGAAAACATAACATAGCTCTAAGCACACAGCTAATATTTCAGGTGCAAGTACCCCTAGGACTCGATGGAAGGAAACTAACAAAAATGACTTACTTAAGTACATAATAATCATCATAATACATTTATTGAAGCATTTCATCAAACATGTGCTAGGAATAAACTTGTACATACATGGGGATTTCATGATATCATGTTAGTTAAGAAACTTTCCTTCATCTAAGCATTTAATCAAACATATGGTAGGCATGGTACAAGTAAACATCATTGTACAATAATTAAACATTATGATTCAATTCTAGTTTCATCATTCAAGGGTTTAGTCATAAGATTGCATGAATCTATATCTATAATAATTAAGCCCACATAGAAACTATCACCCAACATGGAGTAAAATTCAATTTCTCATTTATCAACATGAACAAGAGTAGTCCAATTATTAAATCATAAAGAAAATCCATAATTTGAAGTTTGAAAAGGGATTCTTGGGCTTCATGGATGAAAGGTGTCCATGAATGAACACTATGCATACCTGGAATGATGTTCTTGATGCTCTATGGAGAAAAACTTGAATTATTGTCTTAGAATCAAGCACCTAGGGTTTCTTGTTCTTGAGGATTGATCCTTGAGAGAAACTCTAATTGTTGTTGTGAAATCATAATGGATAAAATAGTTGAAATCGAATATAACTGGGTATATATAGGCGGGTGATAAATAACCAAAATACCCCTATTAAAATGACATAAAATAACTGAGTGGGTCATCCAATGATAGGGTTCGACGGTCCATCGCTAGGTCGATGGTCCGTCGGACCTCTCTATCAAACTGAGATAGAATTGGGACTTACTACGAATGAGCGACAGTAGCGTGCGATGATCCATCGCTGGGTCAAGGTCCGTCAGACCTCGTCTTCGTACATTTTCGAAAATTCAAGTCACTACCTCGATGCGATGATCATGGTTGATGGTCCGTCACTTGTCCGACGATCCGTCGCCTGTACCATCGCACCTGGGTAATTTTTTTGCTTCCTGTATTTCAGCCATAACTTTCTCATCTGACATTTAATTTTGATGAAATTGGTATTGATGGAAAGCTTATTCAATTTTCTAAGTGATAGAAAGGGAAAATATTAAAAATACTATGTATATAAAAATGGATTCATATATCAAAGAAAGTTCTACCCTCCTTGAGATGATTTCAAGTTAAGAAAAAGTCACGGGTATTACATTATGTGACTTTACCCCCTTGACCTTCTTTTTATTAGTGGTTGTAAACTTGTACTACTTGTGAGAAGGTATGTAGTAGATTTTTAGGTATAGTAGTAATGTCATAAAGGTGATTTAGTTGTAGTTAGTTTCTACATGAAATGAGGTATTTGGGTTGAATCTCCGAATTTGATTGACTAGTATATTAGGTTGCATGCTTCATTAGTGGTAACTGATTGATGCTAGACTATAGCCTTGAATTTTTTTATGTAGAATGTGGTGATAAGAATAGTAGCTTAAGATTAATGTTGTATCTTTTTGTGGGAATGAATTAGTAGGCTTGATGGGATTTGTGAAAAATCCTAGGTTTATGATTTTTTAAAAAGTTTAAGTGGTAATCATGAGGTATATGTGAATATGAGGACTAGTGTTAAAATGATGAATTGTGGGTGAGTTATTAAGTGGATAAGAGCGTAAATATATAAGAATTAGCTGCACCCCTGGTAGTATGGCATTAGTTAAGATTTTATGATATAAGTTATGTGATTAACGATCTAATGTTAGAATGTTAAGTAGTAAAGAGTGGAATTTTTTATGTAATAAGAAGTAAAGATGTGTATACTCATGAGACTGCGAGTTATAGGTTGACGATGATAGAGGATAGCAAAAATTAAGATTAGCATTCTTGAAAAGCAATGTCTTTAGAGTATACTTAAAAAAAGGAAATTTTAGCATTTATGTGTATAAGTGTTTTGCGTACCTTGTTTGTATTTTTAATATTGTAGTATATAGAAGTCTTGTGAGTTGTCGTACGATGTTCGTTAGAGTTGAATTGAGGAAATATAGGTGGGAAATATGAGCCTTGGGTATGGTTTTATAAATTTTGTTTAGTTGTAAACTATGTGATTAAAGGCATAATGCGAGTATTCTAAGGAGTTAAAGATAGAGTGTTAAGTGTTTAGGTACATGGATGTCCGTACCCATAATAATGTTAGCTATAAGTTGATGATTTTGAGGTTAGAAAAAGTTATGAATAGTTTCCCTGAGGGGGGATGTCCCAAAAATAATTTAGCGTCTTATGTTAAATTACTTAGGGAAGTTGTGTTTATATGTATACCAATACCCCCTATTGTATTAAGAATTATGATTATAGATTGATAAGAAGTTATGTTCTCAAGTCTAGGATTATGACTTTGATCCAAGGGGGAGATGGTGAGTCAAGGCAATTCTCGAATTTCTCATTGTGGAAAGTTAGGGAAGAATCATGATAAACCTACTCCTATTTAAGCATATTCCTCCTACTTCAGTTTAAAAGTTCATTCTACCACTATCCTATGTATTCAAGTCCTACCAATGTCTAAGGTTTGAGTTCCCTATGTAAGTCATGTCATGTTCCGACGTCCGAACAAGAAGCAATAATGTCCCTCAGTGACCCAATACTCCAAGTATCCAAGCCATATGCTATGTTTCTTATGATCCAAACCTATGTCTCACAGCATGCTTGGTCCTAAGAAAATATGTTTTTGTATGTCACTGAATTATTTTATGCTGGAATTAGCCAAAGTGATAAAGTTTTGTAAACTTGTTTCTATTTCAACTCTGAAAATAAGAAGCAATAGCTTCTAGTATTAATCGTTGTATTAATCATTGACTTTATGAATTCGACCCTTATGTTATACAAATCATGAGATACGTGCACCCATGTTTCTCATTGTAGTCTGCCTTAAGAAATTATGTTATGTATGGTTATGCCGAACGACTCTTTACTTATGATCCAGACACTTGATATCTGAAGCACTCCATGTCAATTCTATCGTATCTTCACTTTATGTCCCTCTTTGAGTAGTGTAATAAGTATAACCTATGGTCTGATAAGTGTTACTTCCATTCATGATGATTGTGCTCGGGTCCCTCAATGACCCTCTGTATGTTAGGTGATGGTGGTTGTGGAAGTGTAGTAATGTGTTAGGTAGAGGATTAAATGTTCTTGAAGGTTAAAATCTTGAGGTGATTTCTTGAGCTAAGGTTAAAATAGAAGAGGAAAGAAGAAGATGAATTCTTATTATGTGAAATAGTTAGGAGGGAAGTATATGGCAAGAATCTTTGTGAGAATGATTGAATTTGCTGGTCTACGTGGAGAGATCCATGAAGTAGGGTGTAGTAATGATAGGCTTAAATTTTGTCTTTAGTGAAAAAAATAAACCAATGTGCCATGTTGTTAGTATTCCTTGAGGTTGTTGGATTATAATGATGAGGTGAGGTGATTTCTTAGTGTGATGTAGAGTGCAGGGTCCCATGGTTTAAGTCAGTACCTCTTTTCTCTGAGTTGGGCTTCAACATGGAAGTATTATCTATCTGGGCATAAATTATTGTGGTTAGGTATGTTATGGGATAATTTTAAGTTGGAAATGATGAAGTATGTTTATTAATGTTGGGGTATAGATGAATAATGTCTCTAAATTTAAGGTCCATTCATTGTATCTTGTAAGGTGGAAAATGCTTTTAAATTCTATATCCTACGAAATCTTAATTCACGATTAGTACCGATGTAAATAGGGCCTATTATCACCAAATAAACTCATGCTAATGATTCATAGAACTCATGTGTAAGGTCCTCCCTATGTACAGTTTCATTACCTCATGTTTTGTGCTTACGTGTTTCACTAGGGGTTATCAGGAAGTTTTTTTTTGATACCTTACCATATTTTGTCAAGGAAAAATGTTCAATGAGAGGTTACACTCTTTATTCCATACCTTTAGAGCTTCAACAAGTCCCTACCCATCATTCAAGGATGAATAATCCCAAGAGGGAGATAATGTAACACCCCGCATTTTGGGCTAGAATGTAAATCGTCATTCCTATGCATAAATATTCCAAAATCCATTAATCTAAGTAGATATAGTGTGTTAATCAATTATGTAGTGTGTGAATCTAGTTGAGAATGAATTGAGATCCTAGAGGTCCCTTAACTCAAGGACGAGTTGAAAGCTTTCCTATCATTCAAGTTTTAGTGAGCATCAAAACTTGGGTCAAATTCAATCGGCCATAACATTTTGTACATGTCAAATTAGAGGACCTACTATCTATCAAATGAAAGGTCTTTGAGTCCACTTTCCAACTCCACCAATTTTTTCTAAATCTGATATCAACGTAAAATGTAATGGTCATTTTATAGTGAGCTATCTGAACTGCCAAAGTACGATAGGAAGGACGATGTACCATTGCACCAGCGATGAACCATCACCCAAACCATTTCAACTGAGGTAGTAAGCCTATTTTCTGTCTATAAAGCAATATTTCAAGGGACAATACTTCCCTGGGGTGATGGTTCATCACCCAAATCATCTCACACCTCTGTTTAGCGATCTAAAGCCAGTTTTAAAGGGATTTTTGGGTCTTTTCCACCCTTTTTAACACCTAATTACATCAAATAAAAGGATCTAACTCCTTATTCAGCCATAACATCAAAATTAGGGTATTTTTTCCCAAGAACAAGGAATCAAGAACCAAACTCTAAGTTTAAGATTTCCAAGAAACGAATTGATATTTGAGTTTTTCTCTCTAAACTAATTAATCTAAGGTATGTGGGGTTGGCCTAAATCTTATGGGAATGATTTTGATATGAATTTAAACAATATTTTTAGTAATTACATAAGTATGTATGTCATTATAAGTGAGGTTTTATTTTTAACACAAAAAGCAGGCTTTGTGATATAGTTTTGAGAAGAATATTGAAAGATCATGGGGTTGTTTGCTGATATATCTCAATTTTTGAATTTGTGACAATGTGATTTGAATTTTAAAAGGTGTTATAAATATGAATTGTGAATTTGTTTAATCCCTCATAATGATGTTGGTGTACCCCACATGATACTCATGTTAAATTTCTAAGAGCATGAGTTTTATAACTACAATTGTACTACTTTATAAATGATAAAGTTTCTTGACTATTATGTGTTAGAAATCTTTATGCATATGTTTTGGTGTATGGGAGTCATATTGGTGTTCATACTATGATTTGCATAAGAGGTTTTGAGAATTGATGTGGTACTGATAACTTTTAAGTCAGGGTATGATGATACCCCACGGAGGAAATGCCTCGAATGAAAAAAAAAGAATGTTGCGAGTATGATGTATATTTTGTATTATATCAAACTTAAAGCTTAAATTGATGTGAGTTAGATGGTTAACCAAAGAAAGCATGATTCAGATGACTCTAAGCTGGAAATCGTGATTGCTGACACAAAAACATAGTACCCTGCTATGTGATCTTGCATACCTAGTAATATGTCATCCTAAATTAGGACCAATGGTTAGGATCCCTGCTTTCTGATCTTGATACCAACCACGACTTATTGACTTGATTGGGGTTGTGGAACCCTGTTGTGTGATCTTGTGTGTCCTTTCCTCACTAATACTCCAATCTTGGCGGCAATCAAGATTTGGCAATTAGTCAAAATGTAAAATTGTAGGGCGTACCATCTAACTCAATAATGTTGTATTATTATTGAAAAATCATTATACTATGCCCATGTGTTTTTCAAATGATTTTTTGTTAACATGTTTTATAATATCTCTCACCTATGTTAAATCAAAGTTGTATTTTTTTTTAGATTACTCTGCATACCAGTACAATTGTATTGACCCCCTATATTCCATGGTTTGAGGCTCAGTTTATAGGTCCTGCAAAGCCGTAGAGTTTTCAGCCAGAAGTGAAGTATGTGTGCAATTGGTAAGACTTCTTTATTCTGGAAGGCCTATTTATTTTTGTCATATGTTATTTATTTTGGTTTAGGTCCACTAGGGACCTTGTCCTAGTTTTAGTTGTGATGACTCGTTTTGATGTACAAGAGATTTTGCAGACAGATGTTAGATGATGTTGAAGGTATTATTGAATTCTTTGGCTTTTCAATTGTATGATGTTATTGACCATATTTCTGCATGAATCTACTTTTGCATTCTCTTTACCATTTTATGAACGTGTGTATGATTGCCTATTAACAAAGGGTCACTCAGGCATTCATGGCTCGGGGTGCTCGTCACGCCTAAGGTCTTGTTTGGGTCGTGACATTTACCATGTCTAAAACCCTAATCCCTTTCACTATATATGTGTGTGTAGCCTCTTAAACATCTATTTTGATGGATCAAACACCCTAAATACTCTCTCAAGCTCATCTTTGAAGAATTGAAGTCTAGGGTTTCAGAGTTGTCTTCAAGAGGCAAAGGGGAGTCAATATTCTTGGTAATTCATCTTATTTATGGCATATACCTCTTTGCCTTTCTAAATAACTCTAAACCCATGAATTTCGCACTTGGATTAGTAAGTGTACATGGTGGTTTTGAAATCAAATGAAAAGAGTTTGTTGCCTAATGAAGAATTATGATGATTCTTGCTTAGACTTATGTCTATACATGTTATTGATGGTAGTTTTCACATATGAATTCTTGTTGTATGTGGTCTAACATTTGGGTCTTGATTAACCCTAGTCTTCATGGTTTCTACCATGAAATTGGCCTTGGTAAAGGCATGTACATAAGATTTTTGTGAAAATATCTAAGTGAAATGTCTAGTTACATGATGATGTTGTAGTGAACTATGAAAATGTCCAAAATGTATGAATGCTTAATAAATGATATTGTGAAGGTAAAGTGAGCCATGTATTGTCTAATTGTTGACCTGGATAGTTTGATGAATAAGAAAGGGGTTTAGGACCCTAACATAAAAATAAACTTGAATTATGTGTTGAACTAAATGGTGGTATAGAATTTCTAATGAAGTGTGAATGGCTTGTAAAGGTCTTGAGGACCATCATTTGAATTGTATAATAAGTTGAATCAAAGCTTTGTCTTATTGAAATGGTTGATCAAAGGAGGCTCCCATGAAGACCATGTGGTTTTGTATGGTGTTAAATTGGCTAAATGGGTTAAAGTCCTTATATGGATGCATGAATAAAATGTTAGTCTTAGATTCCTAATGTCGACTAATGGATAGTTGTGATGGCTTGAGGTTAAAGTCCCTTGCCTAATGGAATTACTTATGGTTAAAGTCACTTGCATAATGAAATCTCATGAGGTAAAAGTGCCTTGCGACGTGAATTGGCTTAGGGTTATAGTCCCCTATCAAATGTGGAATGAGGTTAGAGTTCATTGCCTAATATGTGAGCATGTGGTTAGAGCCCTTTGCTTGAATGAATGTGTGTGAATGGTTAGATTCCTCCACTAAAATTGATATGTATGTGTTTAGAATCCCTAACTTGATGATATGTGAATATGGTTAAAGTCCTATGCCTAATAAGAAATTCTTGAATCTATGAATGTGGAAGGTTGGATTCCTCCATTGCATGCATGATGAATGAGTACTTTCTAAGTATTGATAAGATGTGTCCCCTTGGTTGGCATGTGATATATCTATATTTATGTATAAGGTTATGAATGTGAGTGAATGTAATATCTATTGACTTGTTGTTGAATGATGATGCTATTTTATCTTTATCCTTGAGTTACATGATAGAGTTCCAATAGTCAACCATCTCTGAATGCTATCTCCCCATGCAACATAAGGGCCGAATCATCTTCTTCTCTTCCTGTATAGTAATTATGTGATCAAAGAGGCTTGTGCATTGACTTTGGAGTGGTGATCTTCCTTTCTTCGAAATACATTCATCCTTGGTCTCTTATCTTTAGACTTAGTCATTTGACTTGGTTTGGCTATTGTTGAGGGTTTGTCCCGACATATACATTTCTGAACTTTTGTTTTATTGAGGAATTTTGGATGACTGTGGACTTAGGTACATTGGTTAGTTAATGAAATTCTTAGACATGTTTAATTTATGACTAGTAGCATGTTTTCTGCTATGTCATTATATGGTATGGATTCACCTGACCCATTTGATTGATGTGATGATTGTGATGGGTTATCAAGCAACCTCCAGTTCATGTGTGATTGAGGTGCCTATACTACATGGCCCCATTTTGAGTTGTGTCATGTTGGTATTAGAGCCTAGATTTATGATTAGTTGGGTATCTACAATATCATGTTGAGTAGAGTCTCTTTTATAGGTGTGAAGCATGCCCCACTTATAAAAGAGGAGCTATGAGATATTTTAGGAAATATTTCCCTTTCTTGTGTTTTAATCTTAAGCTATAGAGTCTAACATCTTGGATTTCTCTAACTTCTATTTTCTATCTTTTATATCATGCTTCCAAGGAGATCTGAGACTCAGGAAAACCCTTTTGAGGGCCATATGGTCAAAGCTCATCCAACTTCTGGAGTTAGGTCCTAGGCTAGGGTTGCAGCATCCGACTATCTTCATGGGGTGCCATCTTTCCCCACCAACCTCAACTATAAAAGTGGCCCTCCTATTCTATCACCTCAGAGGGATGCTACTAATGTTGAGTTTCATTATTCTATCAACCATTTGACTCAATTAGTAGTTTCTCAAGCGAAGTGTGGTTCTCCAACTACCATTTCTTCTAAGGCCATAAGAATTGGCAAATTTATGAGGTTGAGCCCTTCTATGTTCTTCGTAATGAAGGTAGAGAAAGATCCTTAAGGCTTCGTTGATGAAATAGAGAAGATCTTCTGAATCATGCATCCTTGGGATATTGAGGCCATTGAGTTTTCTTTTTACCAATTAAAAGATATAGCATACTCATGGTATGAGCGGTGGGAGTTGTCTATAGGTGTTGATGCTAGTCCCGCGATATGGGAGGACTTTTCTGAGGGTTTCTTAGATAGCTTCTTTCCTCAAGAGTTGAGGGAGGCAAAGGCAGAAGAGTTTATGAACTTGAAGCAAGAAAGTATGTCCGTTTAAGAGTATGCCTAGAAATTCCATAATTGTCAAAGTATGCTCGCGAGATGGTTTCTAGTATGAGGGCTAGAATGCATAAGTTTGTCTTGGGATTGTCCTGTAAGTTTTTTCTTGAGAGAAAAATGGCCTTGTTGATTGAGAATATGGATATTTATAGGTTGTTTGTGTATTTGAAACAAATGGAAGAAGAGAAAAAGAAGCAAGTTGAGAGATTATTGAGAGGCAAGGAAAGAAATTTAGGCCTTCTGAGAATAGTGGTGGTGATGGTGGCAAGTGGCCATGAAAGAAGTGGGGGAGTTCAAGTTCTTTCTCCTCAGCTAGTGTTCACTCTCCTTACCAGAAGTTTTTGGATAATTGTCGGACTTAGTTTAGTAGTGGGTCCTAGGCACAGGGAGCCCAATTCCAGGCTAGTGGTGCCTAGTCGAATCCACCGTACTGTCCTTGCAGATTCTGTGGCCAGAGTCATTATGGTCAGTGTGAGAAGGAGAGAAATAGATGTATCCATTATGGTCTGATTGGGCTCATACAGCATGAGTTCCCCTCTCTAGTTTCTTTGTGCGCCAATAAGGCCCCTATTGCCACTCCATATACTCCCACACTGAAGGGTGCTATGTCTGCCACTACTTCTATTTCTGGAACTGGTGCTGGCCAGAACCACTTGTATGCACTTTCTACTTGCCAGGATTCTAAGGCATTTCCTGATGTTGTCACGGGTATGCTAAGACTTTTCTCCTATGATGTGCATTTTTTTCTTGATCAAAGGTCTACTATTTCTTATGTGACCCCGTATGTGGTTGTGCATCTTGATTATGGACCCGAGAGTCTTTTAGTTCCTTATTCTATTTCTACCCCGATTAGAGACCTATGGTTATTAGAATGTCTTCCCTAGTTCTTCTCTTCCTGTATAGTGATTATGTGACCAAAGAGGTTCATGCAATGACTTTGTAGTGGTGAGCTTCCTATCTTTGGAAGACATTCATGCTTGGTCTCTTATCTTTAGACTTAGTCATTTGACTTGGTTTGGCTATTGTTAGGGGGTTTTCCCAATATATACATTTCTAAACTTTGATTGTATGGAGGTATTGTGGATGACTGTGGACTTGGGTACATTGGTTAGTTTATGAATCTAATAAAGTTCTTAGACATGTTTAAGTTATGACTTACGATGTGTGCACAATCGTGAACACATTTAAGGCCTTTACCTAGAATAATTGTGAAGCCTTAAGCAACTTTTGTCATTTTTTGATGTGTTTATATTAATTTTACAGATTAAGATAATGGGATAGAGAAACAACAAGAATGGAGGCAAAGAAGTTGACATCTGGAGAAATCTGAAGAAAGGTGTGGCTGACGACATCTGTGACAAGGCATCAGTCCCGTGATAGGCTATCACAGTTGCTGTCAAACATAACCAGGGAGTTGGCATGAAGTGAATGCTGTGAAGACATCTGCTATTAAGACGTCAAAAGTATGACAAGCCGTCAGAATCATCGTCAACCCTTGGCAGAAATTATCAAAATGGAGGGAGTGCTGACGACATCCATAACATACCGTTAGACTCCTGATAGGCCGTCATGATTGTCGTCAGCCTGAGATAGCAAAAACCAACATTAAAGAGAATTTGATGACGTCCATGATAGGCCGTCAAGCCCATGATATTCCATCACGGGCGCCGTCATCTATTCTGAGGAAAATCTGAAATGGAGGAAGTTTTGTTACGACAATCATGACACGCCGTCAAGATCCTGATAGGACGTCACCATTTCCGTCAACCGTAGGCAGCAGAGTTGAAATTGCGAAAAAGTTAGCGGCATCCATGACAGGCCGTCAAGATCGTGATAGGACGTTACGGGCGCCATCACCTAATCCGAAGAAAATCAGAAATTTTAATATTATTTCCTTATTTAGGATCAAATATTTAAAGACTTATTTTAGGGTTTTTAAAGAGATTATTATTCATTGAAGAATCTATCTTACAACATACGACTTTTCTCTCTGTCTATCTGAAGAACAATATTTTAGAGTATTGCCTTGTGATTCAAAAACAAATTCACTTTTAATTTCATTCATCGTTGTAAGTTAATCCTTTCAATTATGAATTCAACTTGTGTACTTAACTATTGCATCATGAGTGGATAAACACTTTAACCTGGATTGTGGGATCTTGGGTTAGGTCATGATAAGGTTTTAATTAATTACTCAAGGTTTAATAGGTATTAGGATTTCTTGGTAATTCTGATATTATAACTTATGTCTGTTGGATGCAAAAACTTGGCGTACCTACTATGGTTTGCTTAAGAAAGAAATCATAAACAGTAGGAAGTGAATTATCGACAAGGACTCAGAAAGGCTTCATTTAATAATCAGGGCTGTAACAAGGTTGATTAACCTGAGGTAAAATCTAGGCAGGGAGTTACGATTCCCTAAGTCTGAGAGGATTAGGAAATCGGACACTTGAATAGATCGAGAGACATTTGAGCATACCATCGATAAAGATAGCTTGTCATCCTAACCACCACAAGAACCTTGAGTTATTTGTAGCATCTGTCATGTACCATAAACCCTAGTGAATATAATTCCAGTTATTTCATAAAAATATTTGTTAAAAACATTAATTTCAAAGTGACTAACAATTGTTTGAGAAATTTTAAACCCCCATTTCAGGAAATAGTAAACTACCAGTGAATTATTTCATAAATAACTTGAGTTCACACCCTATTCCCTGTGGGATTCGACCTCAACCTAGTTGGGTTTTATATTGACAATGATTGCTTACACCCATTCCAGAATATAGTTTGAGCGTTATCAAAAATGGCGCCGTTGCCGAGGAATACAGTTGTAAACTAAAAGTTGTGTGCGCTAATTTGCTGTTAGTTAAGTTTTCTATATTTACGTTCAGTTGTGGTTTTTGTTTATTTGTAGGATCTTTATAGGTTACGCCAAGAACCACTTAATCCGAAACTCCACCGTATAAGTAGAATGGCAGAATAGCCGCTGCAATATGAGTTTGATGATGACGATGTGGATGGAGCAGGTGCAACGGGTGCAATCATTCCTTCTCCATTGGCACCCGGATCAAAGTTCAATATTACAAGCACGATGATCCAACTCTTGAATCTAAATGGGTTGTTTGGAGGCCTTCCTGGGGATGACCCCAACCTGCATCTGGTAAATTTTATCACCATTTGCACATCTTTTGATAACCCATGAGTAAACCAGAATACTATCTGGTTGAGGCTGTTCCCGTTGTCTCTTTCTAGGAAGGCAACATTGTGGCTAAATGAGCTGACGCCCGATTTTATAAGCAATTGGAGGCAACTGAAAGGAGCTTTCCTAGAAAGGTTCTTTTCGCCTTCCAGAAGGGCACAGTTGAGGGATGAGATTAGCAATTCCAGACAGCTCCCGACTGAGGCCCTACATGAAACTTGGGAGAGGTTCAAGAAGAAGCTGACACAGTGTTTGAACTACAACACGATGGGCATATATTTGATGGAGAATTTATACAGGGCTCTCGAATCTGTAACTAAGGCACTTGTAGATAATGCCGCCGGTGGTTCATTTGTTGATCTCTCCTTTCAAGATGTTGCAGATATGCTAAATAGGATGGCCAAATAGAGTTGAGCTTGGTACACCAGGGATTTTGTGGTGACAAGCCTTACTATTCCTGTGGGAATAACTGCTGACCAACATAGGAGAGATAAGGAGAGGGATCAAGATATGGCCCATCTAAAGACATAGGTGGACCTGCTCACCAAGCACTTATTATCGAGAAAGACAAAGAATGTAAAGGCTATGATTTCTCAAGATCGTGTTGATGTGGAGCCTGTAGAAGAGGCTAATTATGTTAATAATCAGGGGGTTCTGAGGCAATAGCTACGGAAATCAAGGTCGGAACATTTATGACAAGCCTGGTTATAGAGACAGGGAGCAGGGAAACTGAAGAAGCAGCAATGACAGGAGTGGGCTATTTATTATTCTTGAAAATTGGGAGGCTGCTGCAACTAGATCGAGGAAGATATCTATGGAGGATATGATGGAAAAACTGTTAAAGGGAGTTGAGAATACCAACTCAGGAGTACTTACTATGAAGAGTGAATTTTCTACTCTGAATTAGTTGAATAGTTTACACTCAACTTCTATCAATCAGTTGGAGCAACAGATGAACCAACTTTTTGTAACATTGAACCAGGGAATAAGTGGTAACCTACCTAGTGAAAAGATTCAAAGTCAGCAGACTGATGGCTCATGTCTGGCGATTACCACTAGGAGTGGTAAGATCTTATCTGGCCCTTCTATGGTTAAGTATGTGAATAGTAAGGTAGTTGCGGATAAATCAGAAGAAAATAACCCAGTAGAGTCTAAGAAGTCGAATAGCTCTACTGATGCATCGGAGAAGGTGAAGGAGAAGGAAGAGGAAGTGGTGTCAAAAACCATCCCAAGACCACCACCTCTCTTTCCTTAATGATTGAGGAAGAAGGCCGATGATGCCAAATTCAGCAAGTTTATGGTAATGCTCAAGCAATTGACAATAAATGTGCCTTTGATTGATCCACTTAAGCAAATGCCAGGATATGTAAAATTCATAAAGGACCTTGTTACCTAGAAATGAGCTATGATTTTCAAATTAGAGGCAGACCTCCACCTTTGCAGCGCTATTTCTACAAGGACCTTAATGCAAAAGAAGTCGAATCCAGGTGCAGTCACTATTCCCTGCACAATTGGAACTATAGAGTTCACTAAAGCACTGTGTGATTTGGGAGTAAGCGTTAATTTGATGCCATTGACTATTTATAAAAAGTTGGGTCTGGGGAATCCCACGCCCACCAATATGAGACTGGTGATGGTGGACAGGTCAGTAAAGCGACTTGTTGGCATTCTATATGATGTGTTGGTAAAGGTTTCAAATTTTATATTCTCTGCAAACTTTGTCATTTTAGACTGTGAGGTGGACTTCGAGGTGCCCATAATCTTGGGTCGACCTTTTCTCACAACCGGAAGTATGTTGATCGATTTGAGAGCGAATGAGCTCTTATTCAGGGTGAACGATAAAGTGGTATGGTTTGATGTAGGTAAATCAATAAAACAGCATAAGAAAATAAGTGTATTCTCAGTATTTGATGTGCATTTTGAGGACGAACAGGATGTGCCCAGAACTGAACAACTTATTATCAAACCTTTGGCCGTGGTCATGACGAAATATGATAGTAAAGGCAGTGAGGAGTATGAAGAGATATTTTGTGCCTTGACTGGGTTGGGATCATATCTGTATGCTCCTAAAAAGCTGTACCTTGACCTTGATAATCAACCAACGCCACCAGCCAAGCCATCTATTGAAGAACCCCAGTGGTAGAGTTGAAGGGGCTGCCTGAACACTTACGATATATGTTTCTGGGTAAAGGGAACATACTACCTGTTATTGTTCCAGTTGATTTGAAGAACAACCAGTAAAGGCACTTATTTTAGTACTACAGAAGCACAAGAGAGCAATAGGATGGACCACCCTGGCATCTGCATGCATAAAATTCAACTTGAGAAAGATTGTATTCCAACCACAGAGCATCAGCGCCGTCTTAACCAACCAATTTAAGAGGTGGTTAAGAATATGATTATTAAGTGGTTGGATGCAGGAGTGGTTTACCCTATTTCTGACAGTAAATGGGTGAGTCTAGTTTAATGTGTGCCTAAAAAAGGGGCTATGACGGTGGTTGCTAATGAAAAGAATGAGTTGATTCCACTAAGGCCTATAACTGGGTGGAGATTTTGCATGGACTACCGCAAGTTAAACTCTTGGACTCTGAAGGACCACTTCCCAAGGCCTTTTATGGACCAAATTCTTGATCGATTAGCCGGTAGGGGGTGGTATTGCTTCTTGGATGGTTATTCTGGATAAAACCAAATCTGCATTGCTCCGTAAGATCAAGAGAAGATGGCATTCATATGCCCAAATGGCACCTTTGTATTTAAAAGAATGCCATTTGGGCTATGCAATGCACCCGCAACTTTTTAACGGTGCATGATGCCTATCCTCTCTAACATGGTGGAAGACACCATAAAGGTGTTCATGGATGATTTCTCTATAGTGGGTGATTCATTTGAAATATGTCTAGAGAATCTAAATGTGGCCTTGCAAAGATGTGTTGAATTTAACCTAGTGCTTAATTAGGAAAAATGCCATTTCATGGTAAAGGAGAGTATCGTTCTTGGCCACAAAATTTCCAAAAAAAATATTGAATTTGATCGAGCAAAGGTGGAAATTATCGAGAAATTACCGCCTCCCATTTCAGTGAAGGGAGTACGCAGGTTTTTTGGTCATGTAGGATTTTATTGGAGATTCATAAAAGACTTCTCACAAGTTGCAAATCCACTTTGCAAACTTTTGGAGAAGGAAGTGAAATTTTGCTTCGATGATGAGTGCTTGAAGGTATTTGAGTTCCTTAAAAAGAAGCTGATTGAGGCCCCTATTGTTATTGCCTTTTAAATAGGCGTGATTTAGTGTTTAGGGTAGAATAGCCTCAAATCTTGGGTTTAAAATAGAGTAGCCTCCAAGAACCCTAACAAGATTGAACTCATCTTGTAGAGTCCCACAAAATTTTGATGTCTATAAAAGTTCACTTCTTCAAGCTTTAAATGAGTATAGACTTGATGAAACTCAAAGAAAAGACCTGAAGTACTTTTTTATTTTCGACTTTATGATCAAGATTTGCATATCTGATTTGTGAGAAAAGAGATAAAAGGCATATTTGGTCCCACTAGATGTGTCAATTACTTTCAATAAATTTTAATGTGATGAAAATGGATTGCATCAATAATTAAATATGAAGAAACAAGAGTCTTCATTGATGAACAATATGAGCAAAACTTTATTATTCCTTTGATTCTTTTCTTTTGATTATTTCCTTTATTTAAGGATTATTAGTAGCATATTTTCAAACGCAGTAAGATTTAACCTCCTTGCAATATTTTGACCATAAACTTCGGGAAGTGACTATGAAAAAGAAAATATTTGATGTCTTGAACTCTTTATCAATATCTGAGGAGTTTACGGGATATCGAGATCTTGATCTCTTTGTAAATACCAAGAGTTTATGGGATTTCTAGATGCCTCTTGGGAATATATTACCTTTATATAGGCATGAACGCGGGTTTATATAGAGCAACCTTCAAGAATCCTAACTGAAATTGGAGTCTTTTTTAGAGTCGAACAATACTTTAATATTTACAAGATTCGGCTTACCTAACAGAGGTTAGTGTAGGTGTCATTATAAATCTTTAGATTTTGGATCCTCACATTAATGATTTCAATAATGTTGCTTCATAGCCTATAATTTATTCTAATTATTTTTTAATTAAAATGACAAAAATGGCCCCTTATATTTGAAGATAGGTTCAAAATAGTCTCTTAATTATGCACTTAGAATTTTGGTCCTTTAAGATTACCACAAGTTAACAAGAGTGGTCCCTTAATTATGCACTTAATAGTTTTGATTCTTCAAATTTTCCAAAACTAAAACTTTTAGTCTTTGCCAAATATTTGTTGAACTCTATCTATAAAATTTTACAATAACTATGAAAAAAAGACTTAATTATAAGCACAAATAAATTCATGTCAAATCCTAAAATATACAACACAAAAAGCTATAAGATACTAACAAAATTGTTTTAAAAAAGCAGAAATTAGACCTCAAAAACTGTACTAGTCTTTAGAATGACCTAGAAATAGGAGAAACTATTTACAAATTCATTACTAAAACAAGAGAAAAACCAAAAAATGGAAACCAAGGGACACTAATAGAAAGCCAATGATTTTTCTAAATTTTATTTTACAAAAATCGACGAATGGATCTATCAATTTTTTTGCAAAATGAATGTATATATTTTCTTAAAACAAATTTTGAGGTTTTATTAAACAAAATATGTCAAATTACAAACCATGAACAAGTATCCCAATTAAAACCAAAATAACACCTAAACTAAAGCCCAACCAAGCAACCTGGTTGGCCCAAACCTATCGCTATTACATAGACCATACGGATAAAGGTTTCCTAACTCATTCACATTACCACCCTTAACACCTGAGCAATGATGTTGCCTCCTTTCTTCAATCAAGGATTCTTTCTTCTTCTTCTTTGGATTATTAATGTATTTGCATTGGAAGCTCAGAATCTCGTGTATCAGCATTTAAGAGTGAGTTTCTCTCTTTATTTTAGCTATCTTTTTCTTTCAATGCACTGACCAGTTCTTATTTTTATTTGTTCTCTCCGATGGATGGCCTTTTTGCTGAAGGTCCTTTCTTGGATAATGATTTGCTTTATTGGGTAAGAAAATAACCCAGCTAGATAATAATTTAGCTCCTTTTTTATATAATCTAATTCATCTAATCTTGTAGGTTGATTTGTAATTGATTCCATAAGAAGCTCAATACTACCACCCTACAGTACACAAACATCATTCAGGTTCCAATTTCTCGATTTGACCCTAGACTTTCCCATTTTGCGGAGTCCTTTTTTATGACCGACTAGAATAGGCTAGCATTTCACTAGTTTAGGCCCTCTGAGATATTGTACTATTGTATAAATGAAAATATTATATTGTAGCCTTAGCCTCACCTATCCGTTATCCCCTTATAGGTAACACTATCAAGTATGGACTTTTTAATTTGTCATTATTAAGAATGATTCTCCATGCTCAATTCATGTTGTTGATGTGAACAAAACTGCATTCTCCTGTATCTATTGCTAGATTTGTAATGGAGTCTGCCATTTTGTTTCCTTCCCTCATGATGTGTTGGAACATTATCTATTTCCCTACAAGATTTTTTTTAATCTCTATTATGATATTTATGATGCTCCATGGACATGCCCACACACCTTCTAGAAATTTCTTAATTATCATGGAATCTATTTGTATGAGGACTTTGTTGTACTGTGTGAATTTGAAATGCTTACTATTTGCCAAAATAATTGATGCCTCCACTACTATATTTGTAGTGTCTTCCAGCTTAGAACCTTGGCATACACTAGATTAACCTTTTCATCTCTTATACAAAAAGCATAGGAACTTACCCCAAGGTTGCCTCTAAAGGTCCCATTAGTAATGTATTTGACCCATCCTGCAGGTGGAAATTCCCAATTAACTTTGAGAGTCTTCACTAGTGCTTTAAATTCTTCTAACTTCTTAAGTATTTCTAGCCAATTTCCTAGGAATTCCTTAGCATGTCTTCTTATTCTAAGAAGCATGTGCAGATTTCTAACCACATTATGAATACCCCTTTGTACTGTCAGCTTTTTCCCTTCATGCTTACTAAGATTTTCGATGTTCCACAATTTCCATACTCTAATGTTTGGAATATCCTTATAGTATGTCTTGATATCTTTCTTTACAATAAGGGACACGATACGAATTACAAACCATCCAAGAACAACAAAAGAAAACCAAGAACAAGATAAAAAACAAGCTCGGACCGCAACACAAACAATTCGAATGCAATAAGATAAAGAGATAGATAAGATGACATAAGAAGTTACGAAGAAAAAAGAACCAAACCATGTGTTAAATGATAAGACCCTTAAACTCGCAATCACAACCACCAATCTTCTTACGGTGACCGCTAAGGGAAACAACTCCACCTTACAACCACCGTTTCTAAGCAAAGATCAATAATGGATTTTCCAAGCCCTACACTAATGGCTTTTCCAAGCCCTACACTAAGGGTGTTACACTCTTAAAGAGAGAAGAAGCCTTTCACATATTCATCATTCAAAAGCTCAAGAGAAAAGACCTAAAAGAGAATATATATATATATATATAGCCTTATTACATAATGGATGACAAAATAACTCCAATACCCTTAATAAGGTAGGGAGACCATCGAGTGTTATTTGGACAAGGCTAAGTGACCAAAATGCCTTTAATGAAGGGCCCAAAACCATGAGTCCTCAATATTCAATGCTCCAAGAAATCTTCCACACACGGGATTGCTCTTTGGTGTACTCAAATCGTCCTCTCCATGTAGGATCCCATGTCCTCAATGCGATCAAATCTTGATGGCCCACGTACTAACTTTGAATGATGTCATCGAAATCTAAGGCGTCCATTTGACCCATATCATCCTCCTCTTCTTGAACAGGATTCGACCTCGAATCCAAACCTTGAAAAACCAAAGAAAGAATAAACGAATACAAACTCCTCATAGCATGAGGGTTAGGGTTAGAACGACAAATCATCTCAACATGCCAAGGTTGCACATATTTAAAATAAAACCAAGGAATTTTTAGCTAAATATTAAATGCTCAATGAAAATGCACAATGGATTTGGTTATGGGAAACACCAAGAGATAAGGAAGCTGCATGGGTCTTAATGGCATCACTCAGTCCAAAAGGTAGAATTAGGATCGTATGAGCCACAAGACACAATTGCCTTTTTATCTCTTCAAGAGACCACACCAAGGGTGGTGATTCAATTGGTTTTAAAGTCCACAAGATCCATATAGTACTATTAATCACACAAATGGACTTACCAACAAATTTCCTACCTCTACATAAAACAAATCAAAAACTAGTATGGACGTCATCATAGGCAAAGAGGTAGTATAGGAAGGAATCAAGTGTAGTAACATACACGGATGAAGACAAATCAATTAAGCACATACACTTTCCTTCTTGAAAACAAATAAACAACTCGGCATCCACAAGTTGATATTCACGTAACTCAAACACAATTGTTTCAAGCAAGGATGCGCATTTAGTAACATTACCCCAAGGAGTCAATGACACATTTGCCCTTGGGTTTTCAAGAAGGACTACACATTCCTTACCCTTAAGAGTACTCTCATCTTTCAAAAAAGGATTTCCATCTTTAGGAGGAATATTGTCACACCATAGTGGATTAGCATATTGGGTATAGACTTCAAGGCAATCTATACCATCATTTCCTCCATTAGGCTCCTTAGGAATGTGTATATCATCTTCAAACAAGACATTATACCTAAAGAGAGCATGATCTATCTCACAGGAAGATTCAGAACAAAAAATTCTTCACTCTCTAAAATATCAATATCAAGTTTCAAAGAGGTTTTAAGTAAAAGATTATCCCAAGAATAGCTCTCAGGTTCACTCCCATTTTGTTGACAAATATTTTCAAGTACTTCACTCACTTGAGTTCTATTAATCACATCACACACATACTCAAGTGGTGGACAATTTTCACAATAAGTTGATCATACTAATTACACAAGACGATGTACTTTCGTTCAATATATAGGCTTCATCACCAGGTGGACATAAATTGATCTTAAAAGAAGAGTCAATTTGGTCATCAATAGGATCAACTAGTGTATCCACACTCATAAAATGTACATCATCAATAAGAGGCAAAGAATCATTAGACTCACAAGTAAGTAAGCTACTACTCACACTCCAGGGCTACTAGCCACACAATTATCATTCGCATGCACAAAAGTGTATGAGTTAGCTACTTTACCTTGAAGTTCTTGAGTAAACTCTCCTTTTCCATGTTGTGAACGTACTCCACATGCTTAGATAGCAACTTCACTTCGGCATTTCTCTCCTTCACTTGCCCTGTTGGTACCTACACAAATGTCCTTAGAAATAGAAGGAAAAACAATATTAGTTCAATTTGTTAGAAATTCCCTCACTTCACTCCATACAACCTCTTATTTTTCCACTCTCGGATTACCACCTTTCACACCCTTACTCTTCATAATCTTTTGTCTCTCATCACTCGGATTGTAGTAGGTGAGCACTTCTCTTTGCATTACGGACAGAATGTACGTCACGAGGCGATTTCCCCATCGGTCTCTTACAACATTAGGCCAATTTCACACATTGAGAATTTATGTTGTGCAAACCAATCGGTACCCAAGCTCATATGACCGTAGGTTATGGGAAAAAGATCGAACCACATCTCCTTATGGTAGTAAAATTAGGAGAAGACAACTTTTACCCTCTAGATAACCTTAAATTTGTCCAAGAAATATGAAACAAGTAAAGGGTCTCAAAACAATCCTAAGCAGTCAACCATGGATGGAAGGATGTAGTTTGTATAGTACCTATCATTTAATACAACGAGGCAGCCTGGTATCCCACAAATGGTCACCTTTCTATAGTACCTATCATTTAATACAACGAGGCAGCCCGGTATCCCATAAATGGTCACCTTTCTGGAGTGTACACTACTTCTCAAATAAACATTATAAGGCACATGATTACCCGTTGGTTTTGGAGATGCATATCCTCTTCTTCTCATGGGACAACCTCTACTATAGCTAGGATAACCATTCATACCATGACGATCTTAATAAGAAGTACTGCATGGTGAAGAAGATGAATTTTCACACTCCTCACATGTACTCTCATCGTAGCTCTCATAAGCTTTGTGAATAAAAGGGTTATACCTAAAACTAAATCTAGGTTCGGAGTGGGAAGTGTAAGACTCCTCATATGCCCCAACCTCATCACACGGTCCTAAATCATTTCCATATTCCCCACAAGTGCTAGTCACTTCATTCTCCCCATTTTCTCCCCTAAAACCGTGACCCTCAAGTCTGCCCAAGTTTTGATCATGGCTATTTTCATAGCTCCCACAATCTCCCTCAACTTCGTAGCCATAAAATCCTTCACTACAATTATAGTCTCCAATGTTGTAGTCATAATAATCCCCGTCTATTGAAGACATGTTCCCCTTATATCACCTTTTAAACCTACAAGAATAACAAACAAGATTAGTAGTTAAAGCTCCTCTCCGACACTCGTATATACTCACCTTTGTGATTCTCACAATCGGAGCGGCGAATATTGAAACTTACTTATACTCCAGTAGTCAATAAGGTGTCAATCACTACTTAGCGACCGGAATAGATTCTTGTTTGATTGACTCAAGACACAAAATAGAAAAATCTACTTACGAACTTTCAACAAAGAAGTTCAACGAATCAAAACGAGAACAACACAAAAAGAATGAAAACACACAAAAAAAAAAGCGGACTCAAACAACTAATTTACAATCTAGTAGGTGATTACCAGTTGTTAATTAGTACTAGACTCAAGAAATGGAACTAAGGAAACAAAGAAATGAAACTTAGAAATCTGAAATTTTGAGCCTAAGGTTGTTTTTGGAGGGAGATGACATGGTCGTTTAGTGGCGTGGAAATTTGGTGACGTGGCAGTTAGCAATTTGAATTGATCAAATTTTAATTTGGAATGGTGAAAATTAGCTTTGGAAGGGAAACAACAATACTTGGAGCCTTTTTTTTTTAATTTCAAAAAGGTTTGACTTCCTTGCACCCTTTTGGCAAGACACGTTTCTCAAAGGTTGTTGGCTCTTTCCTCTTTTTTTAGTCTTAGAATAAGCTCTTACTCCCTTTTGGTAAACAAGACTTTTAAAAGCCCTTTTGTCCCTTTTTCTTTTTGAATGTCTTGGAATTGTGTCTTTCAAGAGAAACACAAAACCATACTCCTCTCTTCACCCATTTAGATCAAATCACTCCCTTTTGAATGTTCTTTCTCAATAATACATGAAGAACAGCAAGACCAACAAGAACATTCAAGAATGGAAACCAACCCAAATGATCTCCAAACTAAATGATTTTTGTTTCTTTTAGCTCACGTTAAACTCCACAACAACAAAACACGTTTCAAACCCACATACTCAACAAAAAAATCAACAACACACTTTTAAGCCATCAATCCTCAAAAAACAGCGGCTATCAAAGTTCAAGAATAACTCAAAAATGGTTCAAAATTCAAATCTTGACTATTTTAGTGTTAGTGAAGAAGGGGCTAACACTATAAACAACCAAAACAAATAAAAATATCCTAAATCTAAGATACAAATTTTGGTATAGACACCAAAAATGGGACAGAATGTTTCTTTTTAGATTTTTGGTTTTTCAATATCTTTATTTTGTGATTTTCGAGTTAACAAGCCAAAGATTGATTTCATAGGAACAAAATCAATCCTTGCTCTGATACCAAATGATAAGGGACACAATACGAAACACAAACCAGCCAATAACAATAAGAGAAAACCAAGAACAAGATACAAAACAAGCACAAGCAGTAACACAAAGAATCCAAGAATACGAAGATAAGACACAAACACACAAATGCAATAAGATAAAGGGATATATAAGATGACATAAGAAAGAAATAAGAACCAAATTATTTATTAAATGATAAGACCCTTAAACTAGCAACAAAAAACATAAATCTTCTTACGGTGACCACTAAGGGAATCAACTCCACCTTACAACCACCGTTTCTAAGCAAAGATCAATAATGGCTTTTCTAAGCCCTACACTAATGGCATATCCGAGCCCTACACTAAGGGTGTTACTCTCTCAAAGAGAGAAGAAGTCTTTCATATATTCATCATTCAAAATCTCAAGAGAAAAGACCTAAAAGAGTCTATATATAGCCTTATTACATAATAGAAGGCAAAATGACTGGTGGAGCGGCTATGGAGTGTTACTTGGACAAGGATAAGTGACAAAAATGCCTTTAATGAAGGGCCCAAAACCGTGAGTCCTCAATCTTCAATGCTCTAAGCAAACTTCCACACGTGGGATTGCTCTTTGGTGTACTCAAATCGGATCCTCTACGTAGGATCCCGTGTCCTCAATGTGACCAAAGCTTGATGCCCCATGTACTGACTTTGAATGATATCATCAAAAGCTAAGGCGGTCATTTGATCCGTAGCATCACTATAACATAATCACCTCTCTTAGAGAAAGTCCTTCAATTTGTAGACCTACAAAAGAGCAAAAATTGGACCAAGTCTTGTTAACAATGGTTGATTTTAAGAACACGTAAAATTGTGTCTCTTGATTAGGGTTCGCATAACACTACCATCTTGAAGGTCCTGAAACACCGTACCTTCTAACTCTATCATCAACTAGTACCTTGAATTCCCGCAATCTCCATATGAAGAATATAATTTTGAATGGTAATCCTTTAACCCACATTAATTTATAGATCTTATTAGGACTGTCTTTGAACCTTATGTACTGCCAGGCAATTTTCATAGTGAAATATCAATCTGTGCTTAGTATCCAATAAGATTTATCATTCTCTGTATCTAGGATGGGAGGTTTTACATTTTTCAAAATATGTGT
The DNA here is from genome assembly GCF_002878395.1 of Capsicum annuum. NCBI lineage: Eukaryota > Viridiplantae > Streptophyta > Magnoliopsida > Solanales > Solanaceae > Capsicum > Capsicum annuum. Next base: position 110,716,310 of record NC_061111.1, on the reverse strand, counting down.
TACCACCTCAGTACAACTAAACCAAAATTTCCACACCCCAATTACTATTTGTAGTCAAATCATTTATGGTATCACAAGCATCATCCTATTCCTCCTCAACTCTTGTGTAAGTGTAAATATCTCTCGAACCAGTCCAGTTATCATGCCTTACCTTTGAATTTCCTTTTTTTGTATTCCAGCGTATCTGATGTTCTACCAAATCTCTAGCTTGTAACATTCATTTTCAAACTTGAGACCTCCTCCCCCTTACTTCCACATCACCAGATTGCAATGCCTCTTTTTACAACACTTATTATTCAAGTAAACACTCCAAATTAAATTTTTGGTTCTAAAATTCCACCATAGTTTACAAAATAATACCATAGAGACATCTTGCAATTATCTGAAACCCAACCCTCCTTCCCTATCTGGTAAACATGATTTTTTTTATTTTGTCCAATGTCTTCTTTTTCTCCAATGCAACTACTCTAGAAGAACTGTGCCATCATTTGATGAATTTGATTTAGAATATTTTGAGGAGGTCTCAAAACTAATAAACAATGAATTGGGATACTTTCAAGAACATGCTTAATCAGTATTGCTCTTCCTCCATATGACAACAACGTTTCTTTCCATGGTTGGAACTTTGATTTAATCCTATAAATCATCTGATTATAAAAACTTTTTTTCTTCCTCCCGTGGAAAATAGGATAGCTGACATAACCCACACCAGGGCCTGGCCATGTCGAGTATCTCAAGTCCAACCAGGATTGGAGACCATCCCTAATACCTAACCATTGACCTCCTTTCACCCCATGTCAGATGAATTCTAAACATATAACAAGATAAGAGGATAAAAATTAAAAGACATTATGATAAGTTTATAACCAAAACCAACAAAAAAAAACCAAACAACCAACTAATACTAATACTGATACCACCCATGTCAACAGTAGTCCGACAAAGCCTCTAATCGAAACCAAGGAATATCAAGTCAAGACATGCCCCCGACCATAGCAAAAAACAAATAAAATAGTAAAGACATAAAGAAATCCATAGCAGGAAATAGGGCATTCTAAAGTATGGAAGTTCACCACTTCAGTCTAACTCATGCACTATTCCCATGCACTCCAATGCATTTACCAACCATCAATTTAGGCACAGTAGTTTCATAGATATCATGGAAAAGCACTTAAACAATTTATATTAAATACCCTCAACCCATAGTTAAAAACCCAACATCAAAATCTTATAAACAATACTGTACATCACATGCTTTTACAAAATTGACAATGAGGGAAGATAACATGCCTAATATTCCAAGAAGTTTGGAAGATATAGCACCCCTAGAACCCTAGATGACCGCTTTCTTTGAAACCCTAGCCTAAACTTGAACAGAGAATTTGAGAGATAATTTTGGGAGTGTTTTATTGGGAATGATATGATAATGAAGTCCCAAGGAATGCGTAAAGTCAAAGAGTTTAAGGGGTTAAAGTGGGAAATGTCCAGAGTGCCCTTAACTTAAAAACTAAAAAAGTGTCGCCTTTGACTATGATTCAACCACTGACTCGTTACCAAACCTTATGACTCGTCACCACGAGTCGTAACCAAGACAGTGACTAGGACCCCATACACTGTCAACCTTATGACTTGACCAACCCATTTGTAACTAAACCCTATGACTAATAGGATCTAGTCGTAGTCAACATAGAACCTAAATTAGGGTATACACTGGACACCCTATGATTTTACCTAAAGACTCATAACATAACCCTATAAATTTTATTGAGTCATTCATACTCATAGCAGAATCAAGCAACCAACTTACTGATTTGGTTATGTCTCATCCTAGTGGGTCGTCAAGACACCTTACAACTCCAGGGGTTCAGTAATAACCAAGACAGTGAGCTCAAGGATCAAGAAATTTCCAAGGGCCAAAAATCTGGGGTGTTTTCATTCACCACCACTTGGATCATTCATCCTCAAATGGTGGGACAAGGCAATTGTTAGCACGATTTGACTCCATATTCCTCTACTCTTACCTTTAACTAACTCAGAAAATAAAGATGCTAAGGAAATTACTCTTTTCTTTAACAAACTCAGAAAATAAAGATATTAGGAGCAACACATACCTTAGGCATGATTTTCCAAAATAAGGAATAGGAATGGATACTTGAACTTTTTGTCCTCTTTGGCTTCCTAAGTAGCTTTCTCAAACTTTTGGTTCCGCCATAGAACCTTTACCGAAGTGACATCCTTTATCTGCAATTGACGGACTTGTCGATCTAAGATCCTTACTAGGACCTCCATAGAGGACAAAAAATCTGATACATCAATGCTATCTAATAAAACAACCAATGAAGGATCACCTACACATTTCCGTAACATGGACATATGGAACACCATGTGAATGGAACCCATAGTAGAGGGCAAATCTAGCTCATATGCAATATTACCAACCCTTTTTAGTATCAAATACAGGCCAACATATAAGAGACTGAGTTTGCCCTTCTTCTAAAACTACATCACTCCCTTCATGAGAGACACCTACAAGAATACCTAATTTCCAACATCAAATTCCAAGTCCCTTTGCCTCGCATCTGCCTAAGACTTTTTGAAACTTCGAGTGGTCTTACACCTATCCCAAATTGCCTTCATATTTTCCATAGCTTGGTGTACAAAATTCAGGCCAAACATCTCAGCCTCACCAACTTTGAACCACCCAATAAGATATCTACACCTCCTACCATAAAATCCCTCAAACGTGGCCATAATAATGATAGAATGATAACTTTTGTTATAAGCAAATTCAATAAAAGATAAGTGGTCAACTCAGCTACCACCAAAATCAATCACACAAGATCAGAGCATGTCTTTCAATGTCTTAATGGCTCTTTCTACTTGCCCATTCGACTATGGGTGAAAACCAGGACTAAGGCTCACCTTAGTTCCAAAACCTCTCTGAAAAATTGCCAATAGTGCAATAAGAACTGAGTACCATGATCCAAAATAATAGAAATAGGTGCACCATATAACTTCATAATCTCTTGGAGAAACAACCTCGCTTAATCCTTGTAGAATAATTATTCCTCATCGGTAAGAAGTGAGCTAACTTAGTCATCTTATCTATAATGACCCCAGTGGAATCAAACTGGTTTTGCAATCATGGAAGGCCAGTAATGAAATCCATATTTATTACTTCTTATTTCCACACCGACAACTCAATTTCATGAAACAACCCACCGGTGTCATGTGTTTACCTTCACTTGCGGACATACTGTACATTTGGCCACAAAGTTGGCTATATCCCACTTTAGGTTGTTCCACCAATATATCTCCTTAAGATCATGATATATCTTTGTGGAAATGAGATTAACTATATACCATAACTCATGGGACTCATCCAATATCCTAATTCGTAAATGATCGACATCGAGAACACATAACCTTCCTTAGTACCTCAAGATACCATCACCATAAATTATGAACGACATCACTTTCTGCCTTTCCATATCATTCTTCATTTGCATCAAGACAGGATCCAACACTTGTTTATTGTTTACTTCCATACCAAAAAGTGACTGCGCCACCTATTGAACAAACACACCACCATCCTCAAAGTCTAAGAGACGAACTCTGAGTTTAGCCAAATGGTGAATATCTTTCACTAACTCCTACTAATCCCCATCCACAAGAGCTAGAATCCCCATAGATAACCTGCTAAGAGCATCCGCAACCATATTAGCTTTACCGAGATGGTAGTACAGACTCATGTCATAGTCCTTCGACAACTCAAGCCACCTCCTCCGCTTGAACCTTCTAGGTGAACATATATTGCAGGCTCTTATGATTCAAAAAGACATCCACATGAACTCCATATAAATAGTGATATCAGATCTTTAATGCAAACACCACAGCTAGTAATTCTGAATCATGAGCTGGATGATTCCTCTCATGAACCTTTAATTGCCTAGAAGCATATGCAACCACCTTACCATGTTGCATCAAAATACAACCCAATCCGACCTGAGATACATCAAAATAGACCACAAATCCATCAGTGCCTTTCGACAGAGTCAAAACTGGAGTCAAGGTTAACTTAACCTTGAGCTTCTCAAAACAACCTTCACAAGTATCAGACCACAAGAACTTCACCTTCTCCTAATTTGACTTAGTCAATAAAGAAGAAGAAGAGAATCTTTCCACAAATCTTCTATAATAACCGACTGAACCCAAGAAGCTCCTAATATCGGTTGGAGTCATGGGTCTAGGCCACTCTTTAACCACCGCATTCTTTTGTGGATCCCCTATGATCCCTTTACTAAATATAACATGAACCAGATAAGTTACAACAATCAACCAGAACTCACACTTAGAGAGCTTAGCATACAACTGCAGATCCTTCAAGGTCTACAACACAAGGCAGAGGTAATCGACATGATCATCCTCACTCTTAGATTACACCAAAATATCATCAATGAAAATAATGATGAGTAAATCCAAAAATTGACAGAAGACTCTATTCATGAGATCCATAAATATTGTCGAGGCATTAGTCAAACTAATGGACATTACCAAAAATTCAAAGTGACCATACTGAGTTTGGAAGGCAGTCTTAGGGATATCCGCCTCCCTAATCTTCAACTAATGGTACCCGGATCAAAGATCTATCTTAGAAAAGAACTTAGCACCCTGTAATTGATCAAAGAGATCATTAATCCTCAGAAGTGGATACTTATTATTCATGGTCACATTATTCAATTGTCGATAATCAATACACATTCAAAGGGAACTATCTTTCTTATGCACGGACAAAATAGGTGCACCCCACACTAAAATTTCACGATCCACTGTTGGACTTATTCCAATTTAGAATGCTTATTTAGGACACACTAGGACGGATAAATACCTATCTAGAAGATCCTTTAACTGCTCTTTAAGCTTTTTTAACTCTGTTGGGCCATCCTATATGAGGGAATAGAGATTGGACGATTTTCCAAAAACAAGATCAATCCCAAAATCAATCTCCCTATAAGAAGGAATACTAGGAAGATGATTAGGAAAAACCTTAGGGAATTCATTTACCACCGGAACAGATTGTAAGGAAGGACCCTCTGAGTTAGAATCTTTTACCCAGACCAAATGGTAAATACATCCCTTTGAAATCAATTTTTGGGCTCTAAGATATGATTTGAACCTTCCCTTAGGCACTAGGGAACTCCCCTTCCAATTGATATTTGGCTCATTAGGGATTTTAAAAAAGACCTTATGGCTTTGACAGTCTAAAAAAGCATAGCACAAGTGCAACCAATCCATCCCCAATATAACATCAAAATCAACTATGTCTAACTCTATCAGATCTACCAGAGTTTCTCTATCACTAACGGACTCCACATAACCCTATAGAATCTTCAGCAACCACAGAGTCACCCACCAAGGAAGAAACAGAGAATAGGTTTGAAATACACTCAGGACCAAAACCAAAATACATATCCACAAATGGGATTACATAAGAAAAAGTAGACCCCAGATCAAGTAAATAGTAGGTATCATGGGAAAAGAGTTTCAACATACCAGTAATGAAATCTGAAGATGCCTCAAACTTATAATGGGTAGTATGAGTATAGAGATAGTTCCAACCAGTGACGGAGCTATAAGGGGCACCCTTTGATGCAGGAGCTAATGAAGAGGCAACAGGAACCTTATTTATCCTAGAAGCAACTGTACCCACAGAACAGATCCTCAGCATATTCCCTGGTTGACCACATTTGAAACACTTATCACTCTTTTTATCATAAAACTCACAATGCATCGACCATAAAACCTACATGAAGTATATAATAGAGCTGACTGAGCCTCACTAGCTTGAGATTGGGCAACCTCTGCCCTAGAACCATCTTTACCCTACAAACATTGATCATCAGATGGATTTGGATAAGAAGAAAAAGACATATAATAGGACCCATAACTTTCCTACCTTTACTTAAACCACTTTCCATCATCTCTACCACTTTGTTGTTGACCCCCAGTTTAGTCTGAATGGCAGAATTTCTTATACTTCTTCTCCTGAATTTAGCCTTCTGTTTATTCTTTTCTTTGACTTGATGCATATAAACCACAAGCTAAGAAATATCCATATCCTTTTTTAATAAGGTAGCCTTACTCTCCAGAATTAAGTCTAAGGACAACCTAAAAGCAAACTTTCTCATTCTAGCCCTCATGTTATACACCAACTTTGGAGCATACTGAGACAACTGATAAAACTTTAAGGCATATTCCTTTACTAATATCTTGTCTTGCTTTAGTTTAACAAACTCTTCGGCCTTCACCTCCCTCAACTCTTGGGGAAATAAGTAGTCTAAAAATCATAAGAAAAATTATCCCATAAAGCAGACTCAGCATCATCTCTCCTAGACCAATCCTATTCCTCATACTATTTGTACGTCATATCATAAGAGAAATAGTCCCATAAGGAAGACTCAAAATTATCCCATAATTTGGTATATGTTTAAATCCATGCCCTTCTTATTAGTGTCATGCATCACACAAAATATATTTTCCATATCATCAATGAAGTATTGAGGGTCCTCCTCAATTTTAAAACCATTGAAAGTAGGAGGACTCAATCTTGTAAGTTGGCCAACTCTAGTGGCCTTAGAGGATGGATTAACCGAAGCAACCCACTTAGTCTGAGGGACTACGAACTGGGTAAGAAAATAAATTGATTGGTGAAACTCTGCATTAGACATATCCACTTGAGGTGCTTGAGGAGGAACAAGAGGAATTAATACTGCTACACCCTTGAAGGTTGCACCACTTAGGAAAGGACCAAATCCCTCAGGATCAATTACAAGCAATAGAACTGTAGTGTAACTATGAGATGTTGGGAAATTTAAAGGCAATGAAGGAAGAGTAAAGACAAACAATTTTTACGTGGAAAACCAGAATGAGAAAATCCATGACTTGCCCTCACAAGCACCTAGAAATCCACTATAATCAACCTCTTAATTACAGTATGATTTTATCCTACCACTAGGCTTTTTTTGCTTATAGCAACTCTACTACAAGGTCATCTTTTTAACTCTACCAAGGAATTTTTATACTAATTAACTCTAATCAGCAATAATGCTTAGATAACTTTACCTAAGCAGGTCTCTCCACATAAGAAAATACTATTCTTATAGCATAAATTGTTCAATTATAATTCAGCACTCAAGAACTATTACAATTTAAGCACTCATATGGATAAGAACTTGAGTTGTATTGAAATGGTTTTTTTGTTTCCTTACTTCACTCTTTAGAATTACAAAAAAAATAATTATCGAAGAGGCATCTATTTACTTTTATAGTTGGGTGATGATTAGGGGTTGAAAGGTTATTGGACCAACTGTCCAAGTTAGTACAAAATAGCACCTGTAAGTTTGTTACACAAGATGACAAAACTATGAAAAAGGTGTGTGCTAGCTTTACTGTACCTTGTACATCTAGGGACCTGGTCCCTCGTAATTTAGCTGCTCATCATCAAAACTACCTGTAGCTATTTTCTCCCATTTTGATGATTACAAACCAAACTATTTAATTTGAGTATTAGTGCACATTTATCACATTTAATCAAAGTGATTAACACCTAAGGATGAATGTTCCCCCTATTATTATGATTCCTTTTTTAGTTATCATTTGTTGCAAAAACTTCCCCCTTTTATTGTGACTCTCTTCAGGACTGCATCTACAGTTATTGTGCATCGTTAGTTTATTCACCCTTTTTAGATCTGCATCTCCAGTCATTGTGCACCTTTAGTTTTTACATTTGTATTTATTTGCATTGTCTTCTCTGTCACTATATCTCTATTATTGTATTGCTAGATTTCTTCCCCTTTTGGCATCATTTAATAGTTGAGAGATGGGACTAGGTCCTTCTTCTTTCTTAAGTGACTTCTCAAATTTGTGAACACTTTATCTAATATCTTTCAAAGTTATTCCTATATGTGTATGCCTATCTCCCGATCATAGCTAATATTTGGAGATCTACTAATTCATATAGTAGATTAAGTCATTTTGATCAGGCCTAATCTTAGCCTATTTTTAATAAATTGTTCTTTGTGTAGATCCTTAGTAAATATATCTGCTATTTGATCCTTAGTCTTATAGAACTTCATGCAGATTGCTTCTTTTTCAACATTGTCTCTTAGAAAGTGATGACTCATATCAATGTGCTTAATCCTCTTATGTTGCATCAAATTCTTGGACATGTTTAGAGAAGTTGTGTTATCACACATTAGAGGGATGGTATCTGAGATAATACCAAAGTCTTTTAATTATTGTTTGATCCATAGCTATTGTACACAACACAAAGTTGTGGCAACATATTCAGCCTCAGCAGTATATAAAGCAACTGAATTTTGCATCTTTGAAACCTAGGAAATTAAGGATGAGCCAAGAAAATGAGTCATTCTTAAGGTGATTTTTTAGTCTACTAAATATCCAGCATAGTCAGCATCAGCATAGCCTACTAGGTCAAAACTTTCTCCTATTGGATAGTAAAGGACCAGGTCCCTTGTACCCTTTAGATACCTAAGAAATCTTTTTGTAGCTTTCAGATGGGACTCCTTTGGGAATACTTAAAATTTAGCACGCATTCCTACACTGAAAACAATGTCAGTCCTATTTGTAGTAAGATATAGAAAGGATCCTATAAGCCCTCAATACATTGTTTCATTCACTGAAGGACCTAACTCATAATTGTCGATTTTTTAGCTGGTTCCAATTGGGGTATCAATTGGCTTGGCATTTCCCATGTTATTCTTCTTCAGTATCTCCTTGATATACATTTCTTGGCAAATCATTGTACCTTAAAAATTTTGTTTAATCTGGAGACCTAGAAAGAAGCTCAATTCACCCATCATGCTCATCTCAAATTCACTTCCCATCAGCTTAGCAAATTCTTTACACGGGGATTCAAAGTAGCTCTAAAGATTGGGTCATCAACATATATCTGAACAATTAATAAACTGCTACCCCTGGTCTTTAGGAATAGAGAATTATATATTTTCTCTCTTTTGAAGCCATTTTCTAGGAGAAACTTTAAGAGTCTCTCATACCAAACCCTTGGTTCTTGCTTTAACCCATAAAGAGCTTTGCCTAATTCAAGTGCATGATGAGGAAAATCAACATCTTCAAAGCTCGGTGGTTGTTTGACATATACTTCTTCTTTCAGATTTCCATTCAAGGAGGAACTTTTGACATCCATTAGAAATAGCTTGAATTCCATATATACAGCAAATGCAACAGGAATTCTAATCATTTTTATTCTTTCTATAAGAGCAAAGGACTCATCATAGTCAATTTGCTCCTCCTAGTTATAACCTTAAACAACCAACCTTGCTTTATTTCTATTAATAGTTCCATCTTTATCTTGCTTATTTCTGTACACCTATTTAGTCCCAATAATTATTTTGTCAACGGTCCTAGGGACCAGATGCCAGACTTTGCTTCTTTCAAATTAATGTTGTTCTTTTTGCATTGTATTAATCCAATCAACATCTTTTAGGGCCTCTTTTACATTCGTAGGCTCAATTTGAGATAGAAAAGTTGATAATGCCATTGTATTCTTGGCTTTAGCTCTTATTTGGACTCCTATTTACAAGGGTGTAGTCATGTTCTCAAGGGGATGAGAGGACTTGTGTCTCCAACTTTGCCTTCTAATATTTATACCACTGGGACCAGATTATTATGAATTCTGACTAGTTTCTCATGGTTCTTCTTCAATTAGAGCTGGAATTTTTTAATAAGATCCTAGATTATCATCTTCTTCATAAATCTTATATGCATCATTGATCCCTCGATCATTCTCTTCTCTAATAACATCCCTTTGAATAGGAATGAGTTCTTCATCTTTTGTGTTTTCACAATCTCCATTTTTTATTTGTCTTCTTGACTTATTGAAGATCACATGAATACATTCTTCAACACACAGAGTTATTTTGCTTAACACTTTGTAGGCCTTGCTAGTTGAGGAGCAGCCTACAAACACAGCCCCATCACTCTTGGAATCAAATTTTCCCAATTCACTCTTCCACTATTTAGTACAAAACACATAAATCTAAAAGGCTTAAAATAGTATATTCTAGACAATCTATTGAATACCAGCTCATATGGAGTTTTATTCGTAAGTGATCTAATTAAACACCTATTAGTCATATTACAAGTAGTATCCACTACTTCAGGCTAGAATTCCTTGGAAGACCACTATCAATTAGCATAGTCCTTACAATTTCTGTAAGAGTTTTGTTTTTCCTTTTAACAACTCCATTTTGTTGAGGAGTTTTGGGAGCTAAAAATTTGTGAATTATTCCATACTCAGAACAAAATTCTTCAACTTGAGAATTCTCAAATTCAGTCCCATGATCAGACCTAAATTCAGCAACATTGCAATTTAGCCTCACTTGGATTTTCTTGGCAAAAGCTACAATAACCCCATATGTTTCATTCTTGATTATTATAAACATTGTCCAAGTGAACCGGAATAGTTATTTATAATGATCAACATATATTTCTTCCCTTCTCTACTTTGGACTTTGAAGGGTCCGCATAGATCCATATGAAGTATTTCAAAGGGTCTTGAAGTACTTACTTGCTTTTTCAGTTTGAAAGAAGATATGGTTTGTTTTTCTTTAACACATATATCACAGGCTTTATTGTCTGGAATTTGCAGCTTTGGTAGACCAAGGACTAGGTCCCTTGAAATCAACTTGTTTAACAATGAGGAAATCAGATGCCCTAATCTTCGGTACCATAGATTAGTATCTTCACCTTGTGTACTTAAACACATTAATTCTCAATCATTCACAGACTCCAGATCAGCTACGTATATGTTTTTGATTCTTTTGTCCTTAAGGATAATCTTTCCAGATTTCATGCTTGATATAATGCATCCATCATATGAGAATTTTACCTCATTTCCCTTGTCATGGATTTAGGGAACACTTAGAAAACTGTATTTCATCCCATTCACATAATACATATCTTCTATTGCATAATGAGGTGATTTGACAATTTTTCCAACACCTTGGATCTACTTCTTTTTTTCATTTCCAAAGTACACACCTCCCCCTTGAAGTGTCTTAAAGGTGAGAAAACAATCAGCCCTCCTAGTCATGTGTCTAGAATAACCACTTACATAAACCAGTTTTAATTGTCATTCCTCTTTTCTATCACATTGTCTTCTTTTTCTTTAGTAGTGGCCATTAGAGAGCTATAGAAACCGTAGATTATCCTCTTCACACCATGTTTCAGCATGAGACCATCTCTATTTTCCTTGTCTTTCTTAGATTTATTTGAGGAGACTTCCTGTGCAACCAACACCTTCTTTATTATACTGTTGACTGCATCTTTCCTTCTTGTTTTTTTAGGATTTTGATTATTCTTTTTGACAAGCTGACCAGCCCTTTTTATACCTCTAATAATCTTTGTTGCTAGAAATGCAACTTTGGTGTCTTTTTCACCTAGGTTAGATTCTAGAGCCTTTAGGATCAATAATATCTTCCCTTTAGCTTCTTTTCTTTCCACTCCTAGTTCAGTCATAGTAGTCATAATGACTAGAACACTCTAGGTATGAACTTTTAGTGTAAACCTCACTCTGATACCAATTGTTGAACCCTTGGGGGTTGCACTACACAATGAGGGACCAGGTCCCTCAGGATTAATTACAAGCAATAGAATTGTAGTGCAATTATGAGATGTTGAGAAATTTAAAGGCAATGTAGGAAGAGTAAAGAGACACTATTTTTACGTGGAAACCCAGAATGCAAAAAACCATGGCTTTCCCTCAGAAGCACCTCCAAATCCACTATTATCAACCTCCTGGTTATAGTAAGATTTTAGCCTACCTATGGGCTCCTTCCGCTTATAGCAAATCTACTACAAGCTCATCTTGGTAACTCTACCAAGGACTCTTTCTAATTATTATCTCTAATCAGCAACAATGCTTAGATAACTCAACCTAAGCAAGTCTCTCCACATAAGAAAACACTACTCTTATAGCATGAGTAGTCCACTCAAGAACTAATACAATTTAAGCACTCATATGGATAAGAACTTGAGTTGTATTGAAATGGATTTTCTTTCCTTACTTCACTCTTTAGAATTACAAAAACCAATTATTGAAGGGGCATCTCATTCCTTTTATAGCTGGGAGATGATTAGGGCTTGAAAGTTCATTGGACCAACTGCCCAAGTCATTACAAAATAGCACCTACAAGGTTGTTACACAATATGACAAAAATATGTAAAAGGTGTGTGCTAGTTGTACTGTACCTTGCACATCCAGGGACCTATTCCCTTGTAGTTTAGTAGCTCATCATCAAAACTACATATAGCATCTTCATCGGAGCAATCAGAAGAAGCAACCCTTGACCAATTTGAACTCCTGGAGTAGGATGAGTTTTGTCCACATTGTTCTCATACTTGACAGAAGTGTTTCTGTGGACATCAGATCTTCTTGGAGGCATGATTTGAAAGGCGAACAAATGGGAATTAGAGAGACTCAATACCTTAGCCTCTACAAGTCGAGTTAAATCAACAAGGATGGGAAACATTCCTAAATGTCTTGTAGTTTCTCCCTTATAAGTGTGGTGTACTACACACCCAAAAAGAGACTCTACTTGACATGAATTTGTGGACTCCTAATTAACCAAGCACCTAGTGCTCTAATACTAATCTAACATAACCTGAACCATGGCTTGGCTGTGTCAGGTATCTTATGTCCAACCAGGATAGGAGACCACTCCCAATACACAACCATTAACCTACTTACACCCCATGTCAGATATGTTCTGAATATATAATAAGATAAGAGGATATCAATTTAAATACATTATGATAAGTTTATAACCAAAACCAACCATCAACAACCAAACAAATAACCAATACCAATACCAATACTAATACCTATACTAATATGGATACCACCTATATCCGCAGCAGTCCGACAAAGCCTCTAATCAAAATAAAAGAATATCCAGTCGGGAAAGGCCCCCAACCATAGCTAAACCAAAACCAAATGAAATGGTAAGGACATAAAGAAATCTATAGCATGAAATGGGGCCTTCAAAAGTATGGAATCTTACTACTTTATCGGACTCCCAAGCTAATCTCGAATCCTAATCAAAGTGTAGGAGAGGTAAAAGTATAGCCAGTTCCTACATGATGTGGAGATATAGTGTCCAAAGATGATTATCGGGGTGAACGCTAGCATATAACTTAGCTATAAGGACAAAATAATGCCATCAATTCAAACCAAGTCAAACCAAAGCACATGTACACATCCATGCATATCCATGTATATACACACATAGATATATATTGTTGGGATAGGGAACGGGCTTAGCATAAACTTTAAGACTTTATCGTGAGTTTGTATAGCTTTACCATCTCTAATCCACCTATGGGCTATATGGGTCCAGTGTTACCCCCTGAATGATTCCCAGTACGTTTTAGCCATACGAACCAGAGATATCATATATAACTGTGGATTTCCTATACCTTCGCCCTCTATAATACATATATTTAATATACACTTGGAGGATTCCCTTGTACCCAACAAGTATATGGTCACCAAGAACAACCCTCATATTAATAAATATGAGTTTTCAGTATTGGTCATTTGGACTTACACCTTCACGGCTAGCTAAAAAAACACTCCCTTTATTGCCCAATTAAAACATTTAACACATAATCCAATCACCGATTTTAGAAGTCAAACATTAAGGTATTATTAAGTGATATTGTCATACTAACATAGCTTGCAAGCAATTTCATTATCCAACACTTAGAGGATTCTCATGTATCCTACAGACTCTATTGTTAAAAATCACTTAGGGGATTCCCTTGTACCCCATAAGGTTTCCATAATTATCCTTAACCAATTAACCATTTATGCTATGCATTAATTTTTAAGAAATAAATTATCAAACCAAGTAATAATGCATATATCAAAATCAAGTATCCAAGTGGATTAACATTGTACTAGTTTTCATACCAAACCAATTAATTTGGGGATTATCTTGTACCTCTATTTCAATCCACCATTCCCATGCACTCTAATGCATTTAACAACCATCAATTTAAGCATAATAATTTCTTAGATATCATGGAAAAGCATTTAAATAATTTATCTTAAAAACTCTCAACCCATAGTTTAAAACCCAACATCAATATCTTATGAACAATATCGTAAATCACATGCTTTTAAAAAATTAACAATGAGAAAAGAGTAACATGACTAAAATACCAAGAAACTTGAAAGAGATAACACCTTTAAAACCCTAGATGACTATTTTCTTTGAAACTCTAGCCTTAACTTGAATAGAGCATTTGAGAGAGAATTTTAGGAGTGTTTGATTGGGAATGATATGATAATGAAGTCCCAAGAAAGGATTTAAGTCGTGGGGTCCAAGTGGTTTAAGTGGAAAATGTCCGGAGTGTCTTCAACTTAAAAACTGAAAATGCACCGCCTTTGACTATGAGTTAACCATCAACTCGTTACCACACCTTATGACTCGTCACCACAAGTTGTAACCAAGACAGTAACTAAGACCCCATAAATTATCAAAACTATCACTTGACCAACCCATTCGTAATTAGACCTTATGACTCATAGGATCCAATCATAGTCAACACAGAATCCAAATTAGGGTATACACTGGACACCCTACGATTTCACCTAACGACTCATAATATTACCTTAAAACTCTTAGTGAGCCACTCATACTCAGAGCAGAGTTAAGATACCAACTTACTAATTTAGTTATGACTCATCCCAATGAGTCGTTAAGATACTTTATGACTCTGGGGGTCCAGTCGTAACCAAGACAGTAAGCTCAAGGCTCAAGAAATTCAAGGGCTAAAAATCTAGGGTGTTTCTATATCCTAAATAGGTGAAAGTAAAATCCTTCCTTAAAATTCTAGTAGCCACTTCTTCTAGTGCTATATCTCCCTCTGGTGCACTATGATGCATTATATAGCACTATTCTCTGTATTAATTTTTTGTCCAGATGTTGCTTCATATTCTCTAATTTATCAGCTACCAATTCCATAGTTCCTATTTTTGCCTTACAAAGAATAATCATATCATCTGTAAAAGCTAGATGATTAATTAATGAACTACCCCTTGGCAGGCTAAATTTCTTAAATTCTTTCTTTCTTAGTAATGTATTTTATGCTTTAGATAGTACTTCAGCTACTAATATAAATAGTGCAGGGGATAATGAATCCCCCTACTTGAAACGTCAAGATGAATTGAAGAAATCTTTACTGTCCATTCAATAAAATAGAATACCTATTGCTACTTAACAATCTGTATATCATATCAATAATTCTTTCACTAAATCTAGCTTTTCTTAGAACCTGCATAAGGAAATACCATTCCACTCTATCATATGCCTTCATCATATCTAACTTAATAACCAAATTATGAGGTTTGCCCCATTTTTAAATTTCTGTTATTTCCTCGACCAGCAGAATGTTCTCTGCAATGCTTCTTCTTTTCAAAAACCCTGCTTGCTACTTAGATATAATCCTTGGAAAAAATCCTTTCATTATTTTATGAAAGATCCTTGAGAATATTTTTTGAACAAAATTGCTTAAGGAGGTAGGCCTTAGATCAGAAAAATTCTGGACTATAGCCTTTTTAGTAAGCAGAGCCAAATTTTGTATGAGTTGCAAATCTAGGCAATTCTGCTCCACTAAAAAAATGCAGGACCATTTTGTGTATATCATCTCCTATAATATCCCAAGAATCTTGGTATAAGGTCCCATTCATCCCATTTGGTCCATAAGTATTTTTCTGTTCAGTCATCTATTACAGCATATACCTCCTCTTCACTAGACATTCTCTACATTTCTTCATTCTCCTCATCCCCTATAATAGTAGGTAGTTCCTCCAACAAATCAAAATAACTCTAACCAGGTTGTTTTTTAAATTGGTTTTTATAGAACAGCACTGTTGCATCTGCTATCTCATCTTGTTGTTAAAAACCACTCCCCTTTTGCACTTTGAATTCTAGAAATCTTCATCCTTTTCCTCCTCTCATTAACCACTGTATGAAAAATTTAGTATTCCTTTCCCCATACATAACCATTCCATGCCATCTTTTTGCTTCAAAAATTTCTCTTCTCTACGCAGGTACCTAGTTAATTTTTCCTGAGTTGCATGGAGATTTTGTCTATTTGCAGCTTATGGGTCATTTTCAATCTATATGTCTTGTACCATAATCACCTCCTACAAAGTTGCAATCTCCTTAAATATGTTACCAAATATTGTTCTACTCTACTGTGAAATAGGCTTCTTAACCCTTTTCATCTTATACTAATAGATTGAAAAAGGTTTCCTTCAAATTCAGCATGTCAGTCTTACATGACCACTTTATTAAAATAAATCTTTTTTCAGCCAGAAATTTAGGAATCTAAAATATTTAACCACTTTTTTTATTTCATTCCTGAATGCAATAAGCATTGGTGTATGATCAGAACCACTTCTTAAAAGGTGTTCAACTTCAATTATTGGGAATATTAATTGCATCAGTGGGTTGGCCATAACTCTATCCAATTTTTTGAAAATATAATCTTCATTAGTTTTGTCATTTCACTATGTAAACTTATTGTCTTTAAGTCCCAGATTTGAAAAATTACATACATTAATACAATGATTGAAATCATTTACTTCATCTTCTGTTACAGGAAGAACCCCTAATTTTTCTTCTTCATTGGTAGTCACATTAAAGACATCTCCCACTATCCAAGGCTTTTGATGATCTATGAATTTATGCAATTGTTCCCACATTTTCATTCTTTCTCCTTGGGTGCATTTAGCATATACAATTGTTATCACAACATCCACTTCATTGTTTTGATCATAAACTCTCAAAGTAAGATATTGTTTTTCATCTCTTAGAACTTCTACATCCATAGATTTATCCATAAAGGCCTAGATTTTACCATTCATATTTATAAAAGCATGTTTGAGCTGTAATATTCTTTTGTACGCCTCCAACTCCTGGATATTTTGAAATGGTTTCATCAGCCCAACAAAATAAAATTTGTATCTTTTTTACAAATTAATATGTCTTGTGAATGCTTTTTGTGTATTAACAGATCTAATGCTCCAAATTAGAGCATTTGTGTCAACTTATTACCTTTATTACTAGCACTCCTTGTTTTTCTTGAATGTGCCTATTTAGCCAAATATTTAGCTACTCCTTTCTTTTTTCTTTTGGAGTGACTCTCTTTGAGTTTATCAACATGCATAGGATATAGGTCACCTTCCCTAGCCACTTTGCTGATATTACTCTCCATATCAGTCAAGTCATGACTTTACTTTTCTAGAGAGATCTTATTATCAGTTATTAAATGTATTGCTATTGGTAATACCTCAGTATTATCCACCTTAGACACCACAAGTGTATTTAGTTGCTCTGTTATATTCTCCAGCTATGCATGTTGTATTACATTCTTTTCTATGTTGTCCTCTTAATTCGCATTCTCTGAAACCTGGGAACCATCCTGGTTGTATGCATCTTTAATATTCTCCACCAATTCCTTATCAACCTTATGGAATTTAATAATTCCCAGCACTTTCCTTTTAAGAACTTTCTTTTTAAGCACTACCCTCTTTTGGATTTCCCTTGACTGCATCATATTAAAATTGTACTATTTTGCAAAAATCTGGGTTCACCCATTCTTTAGTGCTCTCTTTTATATTATTGTCCACCTGCTTGCCTTTCTCTACATATTTGTCTTTCTCTTTTGAACTATTCTCCACTTGCTTTCCTTTCTCTACATTGTTGTCTTTCTTTTTATTTTGTAAAGCTTCAAATGAATTATTATCTGTTTATTTAATTTCTCCTTGAATATGACCATATTAATCCTTTTTATATTTGTTACTTCTCCTTGTCATCCATTCTTGTTTATGTCTATTGGTACCAGTCTTTTTCCATCAATGCATTAGTGTTAGTTGCTCATTTCCTTTATCTTCTCTAATATTCTCTGCTATAATTTCTTTTGGACTTTCCTCTCTTTCCTTATCAAGTAATTCTGGATGTACATTCCAGTAATTCTCCTCATTATGCCCTTGTAAACAATATTCTCTACAATATTTTAACATATAATTATATTGGATTTGTATCCACTTAGACTTGATTTCCCCTGTAACGTTATATTCTTTATTGATTTTTACCCTTTCTAAAAGCTTTGCCACCAAATCCATTTCAATCTTCACCTTAGAACAACTACGTCTAGTTTGATTTTTTATTGCCATGTCCACTGTAAGTGGCTTTCCTACAGCTGATGAGATAGAAAATATTGCATTCTTAGCAAAAAGATTTGGTGGGAGATATGGTAATAATATCCAAGCAATCCAATGGTTGTTTCAACGTCAGGTTCGAACCATGGATCCCACTTAAGGGTTTCATTTGCCAATACATGTTTTTAGTTTTAACATAAAAAGTTGTTGTTGATAACATATGAACATAATCTTCTAATGTGGACAATATCAGCTAAATATATTCTTAGATCCAATACTCCTACTATACATGCACTCTTGATTCCATATTGACTAGGTATAACTCATCTTAGCTCATCAATGTTTGATTTTTCATACAAGAACTTCCCTACTATTACATATTAAAGATTTTATTATATGATCAATTCACTTATATCAGATTTTTTTCATGTGATAGTGGGTTCTCCTTGTATCATAATAACAGGCTTAGGAGGAACAGTAGGCGTATGTTAAACTTTAGGCTTAAGAAATTCTGACTATTAAATGGTAGGTGAGGGAATTGTTGTAGTTTTGTTAATTTATGCTTTTTTTGTTAAAGGTGGAAATTCCTTTGGTGGGATAGCCCTATCGACGAAGGTACCAACCACGATCACCGGCGACAGTTATTAGTGTAGGGTTTTGGGTAGGCTTTTTTTGCGAGGAGGATCCGCTAAATTATTTCTCTCGAGGATAAATTTATCTGTACTATAATTTTTTTAAGATAAAAACTTTGGACGTTCCTTAGTTGCTTTAGCGCAACAACTATGATTATTTTTATTTTTAAAAATAATACAAGAGTCCATCATTTTATTTTATGAAACTTGGTGGACGAATGTTGCTTTTTAAAAAACTAAATTATAGTTGAAGAGTATAAATAGAATAAAAAGAAATATTTAATATCAATTTTTAATAAAAATTGGGATTAGTATATTTTACCTGATCGATGGACTCCCTCAATTTTATGTTTCAGGGCTTGATTTTTATTTTTCGAGGCATTATTTTTGACATTGTGAAATCTATCAAACTTCTTCTCGATTTTGCCTTATAACCGACAGATGTCGGTCAGTTTTATCTCTTAGTATTCATCCTTTTTTAGTAGGGTGTATCTCTAAATGTGACTTTTTAGTAATATGTTTTCATAGTTTTCGTCAAATAGATGGAGTTCGATGAATCAGAGACTAAAAGTGTTAAATTTTGACAAATTTGAAGGACCAAAACTATTAAGTGCATATTTAAGGAATCATTCTTGTTGACTTTTGGTAAACTTAAAGGAACAAAACTGACACATGCATACTTAGGAGACTATTTTGAACCTACTCCCAAACGTAAAGGGTCATTTTTGTCATTTTCTCATACTTTTTAAGATAAAGAACTAAAAAAAGTGTGTGGATGATACTTTTAGTGTTTGTTGTCTCAACAAATTACTTGCTACTTGTAGTTTGTCGCATGTTTCCAATAATAACATCAAAGATGTTTTTCACATCAACTCAGAATTTTGAATCAACAACCTTAAAGAGTTGATCTAGTTTAAAGTTGTTTCAATAATTTTGAATATTAAATTTTTCAAGAAGAGAGGAGGATGGAGATTATCTATTGGGTGTACTAAATTTGTAAATGATAAATTTCATAGTTAATAATAATCAAAATTAAAAATATTATAATATATATAGTATTTTATATAAATACTAATCTTTGCAAATATACAACTCTCAAATTCATATTATAGAATTTATTATGGGTGTACGTTCGGTCAGTTCAATTTGATTCGTGAATTTCAATTCTATATTTTAATTTTCGATTTGACAAAAATGACAAACAAAATCTAATTGAAGTAAATTCAATTTAGTTTGATTTTTGTAAATTCGATTCGGTTTATTTCAATTCAATTTTTTAATTTGAAGATCAAAATAGGTCCATCTGTGAAAAGCAAAAAAAAAAGAAAGTTACAAGTACCACTTAAGAGTCACCAATAAACTTTGGATTCTAATTCTAGGATAATCCAATTTGCAAT
>NC_061111.1:110684985-110695907 GCF_002878395.1 Capsicum annuum | reverse complement strand
AATCTAAATAGTATTGGTGTTCATAATATATGAGTAAGTTTTCTATACTGTTTAATAATTCTTCCTCTTCATAATCTTGTAATTTTCCCATATTATTTTCTTTATGTCTATAATTTCTATATCTCTAAATATATATAAGACAAGTATTTTAATGTCATCTGTCATTTAAGCTTGATTAAATATTTTTTCATAATATTTTTCAGTTGTTTGTCTTAGTCTAAGTAGTTCTTGCATATTTTAATTAAGAAATTCTATATATTTTATATCTTTAGTTTCCATGTATTTGTCTAAATTTACTTTCATTTGTTTTTCTATTAACTGTATGTTTCTCATATCTTTTTCCAAAAATTCTAGATATATGTAATTTATCATGGTAAGTATTTGTAAGAGTAGTTAGGTATGCATGGTATGTAATTTATTCTAGTCATATAATATTTACCAAATGTTTTTTCTAATATGATTTTTCTTATATACACTATTTCTATAACCTTAAGTACATATAAAACGAGTATTTTAAATTTATCTACCATTTCGTCAGATAAATAATTATTCATATTTCATAAAATTGCTATTTTCAAAATATTCCCTTCAATCATACACATAACAAAATATGATCATATTAGATTACTATATACGAGATCATTCTTAAATAACACGTTCGTCGGTCAATATTAGCATGGTAATCCAGATATTTTTCCCTTAAACAGCACCTCAACTCTGGCTACTCCCCACCACGGCTTTTTGCCTTATTGGTTTCACCTTTAGGATGACATAGTTCTTAGGAATTTTTCTCCGTTTTCACTTTGCTAATAAACTTCTTAACATGCTATTCTTCGAATAATTCTACTATAAAGTAACTAACATGAACTTATCTTATTATATCATGATTGTTAGGAATTATGAATTTAACTATTCATAATAGTGAATAAATATACCTGTTCTGGTAAGTTTGATAATCCTAAGTTTTGTTCCTCCGTAGATTTTTTCATTGAAATATACCTGTTTTTTAAATAAATAAGCAAAATATTTTTTGTAGACAAGAGAGAGAGTTTTTGCTTCAACGCATGAAGGCTTGCCTTTGCAATGCCTTCGGTCCTTCAATTTATAACTGAAATTTATAGATGATTTCTTTACACGTTTCCTAAAATGACTTTGAAAAATCAAAGCCTAAACTAGTCTAGGCTAGACTAAAATAATGTTTACAACAAAGTCTTCATCTTTTAAAAGAAGACTTTGACATAAAGCACTAAATGACAAAAAAATTTTTAAATGCCTAAGATTTTTTCTATACAAACTTTTACAATTTATGTAAAGGAAATTGTGAAAGTTATCTACATGTCACTTTCACAATTTAATAGCTTGTCTTCTCCATTATTTTGCTCCGTAGTTATCTCTTTTTTGTTGTATCTGCTGTTTTTCTATCTTCTTATCAGTGTAGCATCACATCTGGAATAAATTTGTGTTTGCCACTACATCTGCTGCATATGTGGTCTTTGTATTTTTGGTCAACTTTTTTACAAAATTGATCCATAGCTTCTTCTGAAATAATTTCCTTACTGATAGATCTTGTTAATGGTTGTTCTTCTGGTCTGAGGAGTGTTAATCCCCATTTTCTAAGTTCTTCCATGTCATGATCTCTAACTTCTGTGCAAGTTGAATAAATCAATGCTTGGTTCCTTGAATTATATATCCAAACTGGCTTTTTATTTAAATAATTATTAAGTAACTCTGATAATATATTGCTTATTCCAATAACTCTTTTGTTGCGGTAAAATGTTGGTATCTGCGTTTTTGGTATCACGGTCTGTTCACATATTTCTTTCGGAATAATATAATCTCTGGTCATACCCATTTTGACCACATTAATAGTCTGTTTAATTTCGTCAAATAATATTTTTGCTGGTGCGGAATAAAATCAAACATAGAATAATTGTTCGTTGGTAATTCTCTTGAAAGTCATAAATTCTTTCTAAATTTCTGGGATTCCTACTAACTCTTCTCCATCGGTTGTGTAAACCGTAGATAATAATCCATAATAGTAACATGATTTAATAATAATTTGGGCTTGTACCTGGTAAGGCAATAAGTTTATTGTAATTTTGGCATTTCTGGGTAATATATCCTTTTTGTTGTGCGGCTAGCTCTTCACTTTGAATAGGTTTGGTATTTAATAAGGTTTGTAAGGTGTGTATGTTGTAAATGTATTTACGAGAAGAATAATTGTATGTCTGTTTTTCTTGGTTAAGTGATTCAGAATAGGTATGTATCTGGGGAGGTGCAAATGCTTCTAAATTTTGTATATTTGGTGTATATGGTTTTGAAAATATTTGACTGAGGTTATAATTCTTTTTCTTTGGCATTTCAGGTCTATTTTTAGTGACTATATTTGTTCCTTTAGATGTACCTGCAGCTGTAATTGAAGTTTCGTTAATAATTTGAGTTTTAAGGTGTTTCTCATCGTCACCTTCTAGGTCTAGTTTTTTAATGTGCTCTTCCTGTACAGTATCTTATTTTTTATAGTGCTCGACTTACACTTTTACATTTGTAACTTCAGTAGTTAGTGTAATAACTCGTTCTTGTAATAACTCCATTTGTTTAAACATTTGGAGCAATAAATCAGTCTGGGTATCTTTGGCACCAGCCTCTTCCATTGGTAAATCAGTTTGAGTAGCTTTGTCTTGATAAGTAATCTGCAATGATATTTTTGTTAGTATTTGGTACTTCAATTGTAAATGTAAAATTCAGTATATTTAATACTAGTCTCCGAATTTTCTTTGTCGTAACCTAATTTTGTATTTTTTTTTGTTAGCCACCATCGTACCTGTGTATTATCTGCTCTAACAATAAACTTGTTATACACGATATATGGTTCAAATGCTATTAAACATTTATATAAAGAACATAATTATTTTCTATTAATTTCTCATTTTATTTTTGTTTCGTTAAACGTTCTTGAATAATATCTACAATGATGTTCTAATTTTTCTTCTTCATACCAATATTTGAGTACTCCTCCATAACTATATTCACTTGCATCAGCTTCTACTATATATGTAAATTTTTTATTTTTATCTGGAAATTATAATTTTGGTAACTCTTTACAAAGTAATTTTATTTTCTTTACCTGTTTTTTGTCTTCTTCATTATATCTATATTCTACATCTTTTTTTAATTTTTTCTGTAATGGTTTTAAGTTTTCTGCTAGTTTTGGAATATATTCTCTTACTTGGTTTACTAATCCTAAAAATGATTGTAATTTCTTTTTTGTATCTAATTCTTTTTCTGAACTTATTATTTTTTAGACTATATGTTGTTGCATTTTGACTTCACTTTTATCTATTTGTATTCCTAAAACTTCTATCTGATTTTTTATAATTTCTACTTTCTTCTCACTTAAACTTATTCCTGATTTTTCTATTATATCTGTAAACTGTTCTAATAATTTTAAATGTTCTTCTTTAGTTTTTGTATATAATAGTATATCATCTATGTATACTATACAATTAGGTAGTTGTTTAAAATAACTATCCATAAAATGTTGATATCTACCTGGTGCATTTTTATATCCAAATAGTAGTACATTCCATTCATAAAATCCTTGTGGTACCGTAAATGCGGTTAATTCCTTAGATTCTTCTTCTAACTTTAAATGGTAAAATCCTGATTTACAATCAAATTTACTAAAATAATTATATCCTTATATTTGCCTTATTTTTAATATCTTGTTTGGTATTGGGTAATTATAAGTCATTGTTTTTGCATTTAAATTTCTATAATCAATAACCATCCTACTTTTTCCTCTTTTTTGTTCACTATGTTTATTTACTATAAATGCTGGGCTATTATGTTTGCTATTATTTTTTTGTATATATTGTTTTTCTAATAATTCTTCTATATGCATTTTAAATTCTTTTAAATCATCAAAATTATATGTTAATGGTTTTTGGGTTATTATGCTATTTTTATCTATTAATTCAATTTTTATAGTGGTTTTATATTTTTCTCATCCTTTTAATGGATCTTCACTATATATTAGAAAAAACATTTGGTAAATATTATATGACTAGAATAAATTACATACCATGCCTACCTAACTACTCTTACAAATACTTACCATGATAAATTACATATATCTAGAATTTTTGGAAAAAGATATGAGAAACATACAGTTAATAGAAAAACAGATGAAAGTAAATTTAGACAAATACATAGAAACTAAAGATATAAAATATATAGAATTTCTTAATGAAAATATGCAAGAATTACTTAGACTAAAACAAACAACTGAAAAATATTATGAAAAAGCATTTAATCAAGCTTAAATGACAGATGATATTAAAATACTTGTCTTATATATATATTTAGAGATATAGAAATTATAGACATAAAGAAAATAATATGGGAAAATTACAAGATTATGAAGAGGAAGAATTATTAAACAGTATAGAAAACTTACTCATATATTATGAACACCAATACTATTTAGATTCAGATGGATATTATACAGACTAAAAATGTCATAATATATTAAGAAAATTAGAGAAAACCAAGAAGACCTACAAAAAGAAATTGATTATAGAAAACAAATTAGAGAAATAATAGAAAATCTAATAGAAAAATTACAATGGGTAGATGAAACCTTGAAAAATTTAGAAAAAAGCAAAGATAAAAGTTTAGATAGTTTAAAAAATTCATTAAGAAGAGAACAAGAAACAATAGTTAGTAGTATTAATAACCTCAAACAAGATATTAAATATAGTACAAGTATTATAGATTATTATACATTTACTTTAGAAAAATAAAATGATAAACTACGAATATCTAAAATATTGGGAACAAGAAATGGAAGAAATAAGATTAACAAAAAACCTTATAAAAGTGAATTTAATTGAATATTTTAAAACAAAAGATATAGAATATTTAAAATATCTTATAAATAATATAGAAGACTTACAAAAACTAAGAGAAAAAGCTAAAGAATATTATAGCAAAATATTTAATCAACTACCATTTAATCACCCCCCAAAATATGAATATCAATAAAATTGAATATATTAATAAAATATATGAAAATAAAAAAATACAAGAACGAAGAAAAATAGTTAATGAATATTATTACAAAGAATTTAACAATTATATAAATTAATGGATACATCTTACGAAAGAATAAATCATTAAAAGAAATCTAAACCCAACTATATAGTTTATACCTAGAATACAAAAGGTTACATAATACTAATGAGGATCCTAAAATAGTAGATAATTTAATTGCGATAATATCTAATCTAGAATATGAATTAATAAAACATCTTAAGTCAAGACGATAAAAATGAAAATTATTCCAATCAATAATATTCACAAAATACATTACATAAAAATAAATACATACGTATTTATTATCTAATAAACTTACCGCGCCTAATCCGCACCCCCTACAAATGGTATCAGAGCCTTGTTATTTAAAAAATATGACTTCCGTATTTTTTTATACCAACCTCAAACAAGATATTAAATATAGTACAAGTAGAATAGATTATTATACATTTACTTTAGAAAAATAAAATGATAAACTACGAATATCTAAAATACTGGAAACAAGAAATGGAAGAAATAAGATTAACAAAAAACCTTATAAAAATGAATTTAATTGAATATTTTAAAACAAAAGATATAGAATATTTAGAATATCTTAAAAATAATATAGAAGGCTTACAAAAACTAAGTGAAAAAGCTAAAGAATATTATAGCAAAATATTTAATCAACTACCATTTAATCACCCCCCAAAATATGAATATCAATAAAATTGAATATATTGATAAAATATATGTAAATAAAAAATACAAGGACGAAGAAAAACAGTAAGTGAATATTACTATAAAGCATTTAACAATTACATAAATTAATGGATACATCTTACAAAAAGAATAAATCATTAAAAGAAATCGAAACTATATAGTTTATACCAAGAATACAAAAGATTATATAGTACTAACGAAGATCCTAGAACACTAGATAATTTAATTACGATAATATCTAATTTAGAATATGAATTAATAAAACATCTTAAGTCAAGAAGATAAAAATGAAAAATATTTCAATCGATAATATTCACAAAATACATTATATAAAAATAAATAATAAGTATTTATTTCCTAGTAAAGTTACCGCGCCTAATCCGCAACCCCCTACAATTGGTATCAAAGCCTTGTTATTTAAAAAATATGGGTTTTTAGGTAATTTACAATCTCTAGTTAAATGTGCTAATTTTTCGCAATTATAACAAGTACATTCTTTTATAGATTTCTTTTTCCTATATAGTCTTTTATGTTTATAATTTTTTACATAATATCTTTTTCTTGGTTTCTTATAATTTTTTTTTACATAATTTTTGGTATATATAACATATTAATTATTTTTTTAAATATTTTAAGTTGTTAAATATTGTAATTTATTATGTATTTTTCTTGAATATATAACAGATTATTTTTTAGATATTTTAAATTCTTAATTATTGTAATTTATAATACTTTTTATGTAATTTTCAAATAATATATGTTACTTTCCTTGTCCAAACTTTTGTAGCATTAATAGTCAATTAAGTTTTTAAAATAATTTATTTTTTAATTATTGTGATTTATAATATTTTTTTCTATTCTAATTTAAGTAGTACAATGCTTAGATAACCATAATAATTAATTAGGGATGATATAGTACAAACATGTCTAAAATGACTTGTTATAATTAATTAGAAGTGATATAGCAAAATTATTATAAAAAATATCTGTTAAAAAAATTAAGTGGACTTCAAATAAGATGTTAAGTTAATTTAATATTAAATATTATTAATTTTTTACTCCCTCCGTTTAAAAAAGAATGACCTACTTTTCTTTTTAGTCTCTTTAAAAAAGAATGATCCTTTCCTTTTTTGACAATACTTTAATTTCAAATTTCCACATGGTATGTTTAGGATCATAAGATTAAATGACATTTTGATACATTTAACACAACTTTACTTTAAGGCTATAAGATTCAAGAATCTTCTTTATTTTCATAAACTTTGTGCCAAGTCAAAGTAGGTCTTTTTTTTTTTTTAAAACGGGAGAGTAATATTTATACGATTTATAATAATTAATTAGGGATCTATAGTAAAATTATCGTTGAAGTAGCTGAAACAGACATGTAATAAATATCTCTTTTATTTTGTTTGTTAAATATAATTAATATTTTTAATATGTAAATGACATATAATAATTAACTAGGGATAATATAGTAAAAATTATGGAGCAGATACGTCTAATGATGGCAAGCAGGGATGTCGACGGTGTGGTGTGTGCTTCACCTGCCACACCGTGACTTATTTTTTTTTTTATTTTTTTTTGGTTTGCACCGTGACTTATTATATAGGAGAATATAAGTTGCTTTTGTAAATCATTCTCTATTTAAATTATATTATATAATGATTGAATTTTTTTTAGTGGAACTTATATTAGTGCAATAAAAGTTGTAGCGGTTAACTTATTACAAAACAAAAACAACAGTAAAATGTATTATCTCTCTTCTAATTTGTATAAAAATTTCTCGTATGAGATGATTAATTACATTAATTGATAGATGCATAACAATGTGTTTGCAAAATATTTTTTTCCTTTAAAATTATGATTAATTATTATAACTTTTACCTCATTAAATCACACATTTAGAGTGAATGATATAATTTGATATAAGTACTCCATGACGTTTGTGTTTTAACATAATCTGATTCAACAAAATAATGTTATCCCTAAAAGTTATGGTATTAAACATATCATGAATTTGTATGATAAAAAAACTTTGGATAACTTGTGTTCTTAATTAGGACTTAATATTTTTGCGTCTTTAAAAAAATTCTTATTAAAATTAAAAAGAAAAATTTAAAATTAATAATTTTTATTTTTTTTAATATTTAAGCTTAACTGTTATTCATATTAAAATGTGACAAAACATAATATTAAAAAAACTAAAGCAAAAGGTATAACAAGGAACACAGTAATAAGTTAGAGACAACGGGTTCTTGGGGCCGTGATAGCGACATCTAGTTATTATTAAAAGGAAGCAAGGCGATTAGAGTGACACATAGAATTACACTAAACATCAATAATGCGACACATAAACATCATAGTGAACATTAGCATCGCCAGTTGTACGATTCCATGAATAAGTACTAGCTTGAGCATATCCTCTAGCATATCGGAAAAGTCCACTGCCACCGATCACTGCCATCTCTCTCACCTTCTCGATCACCGGATTACGGCCAAGTATTGTTAAGGTGCTCCCATTATATTTCCCTTCAACAAAGGCAAAGTTCATGACATTCATTAAGGTAAACTCATTTAGTGAAGTAACAGCATAAAATCCTTGCGCCCTTCCGACGAGCTTGGAACTCAGTTGTGGTCCTAGAGTTAGGGCATTATCTATCATATATATTTCCCCAAATACGGTGGTGTTTTTGGGTGGTGGTACAATCATCATAGATGTTGGTTTGGAGCCATTGATGATGTCATGCCAATAAAAGCTTAAATGGCTGAGTTTTTCCTTGTTTATGTCCATAGGCTTTCTACTGATGAATTTTTCAAAAATATAATCTTCTTCTCCACTGAACGCAAAGGCTACCAGTGAAAGGAGAATAGAAAAAGTGGAGATTTGAAATATTTGTTTGGCCATGAAAGCAGATTTCTTCGAGTCACTTGGTGGAGAATGAAACAATGTGGCATGTGGATACCCATTATATAGAAAGGTAAATGGAAAACGTTTCGAGATTGCAAATACCATATAACTTGGTCGATTATAAAATTTCGGGCAGTGTTACTTTAAATTATTTTTTTAACTCAATCAAGTTATCATAAAGTCAATAAAGTAATTGTTAAATTTGTGAAGATTCTATAACTAATGTGAACATTTGACTAAATCTAATATAAGCATTTGACTAGAATAACATATGACTAGAACTAGTGTAAATATTTGACTAGATTTAGTATCAACATTTGACTAGAGAGTAATGTCAAAGTAATAAATTTATGGTTAAAATCTTTGACTAAAATTAAATGATTTCACACACTGAAATTTAACATTTGTATAATGATGATGTCACTAATGACACCAAAATGAAGAAGAATAAATAGGGGCACTTGGTTCATTCGATTTAAACATCATTTTTTAAGACATTTGAATCTTCTTTACTTTCTTGTATTCGCTTTATTCTTTTAGATTGGAATAAAATTTGATTTTATTGTGTCTGAAGATTACACAAAAAATAAATTTTTATTGAACCACATAAATTTCTAGTGTTCTTTTATTATTGTCTCATTTACTATTAATAATATTATATTTAGATATAATAGTTGTGACCTAATTGTTCTCTATACATTTGATTTTCGCATCAATAATTACATACTAATTATTAACTTACAGAATAAGATAAATAATAAGTAAAATTTTAAAATAGGTTTAAATTCTATTTGATTATGTAAGAATTCATTTGCCATATCAGCCGATAAAAATCACTCATTCCCATTTTACTGCCCTTGTCGTGTGATTCTTATGTCTAACAGACTCGTGAGTCTTTCAACTACAAAAAATTATTGCTTACTCAATTATGTTGCAAGAAAATGGCTTGATTAATAATAATAAGTATTTAAATTTATTTAAAAATATTCTTTGTTTATTTATTTATCTATTGAGTCAAAAATATTCCTCCATTCATTGTTATAGTTCAAATATACCTTTAAAACTAACGATCTTTTTTTAAAAGCATGATTAAAAAAATTATTTTATTATGTGTCTATTTTCTATTGATTACAAATTAAATTTATATAAATCTAATTATATTATAACGAAATTCGAATTCAGTTAAAACTATATAACCAAAACTATTAAATCCGCCCAAGGAAATTTCAGGCTTAATTCAGGAAAACAATGATGTAACTTGGTATTTCACTAAGTTAAAACGACAATGAAATGAGCTAGACTCACCTAATCTAAATATTTGTTGCATCTGTGTGTATATGTGAAGGGAGTTTCCTTGGGGCTGTGATGGAAATTGAGGGCCTAGAAGAATTGAAACAAATGAAATAAGTTGAGGAGAATTTAATAGATTGGGACGGGTATTGCTAATTAGGTTTAGATTTTATTATAAAATAATAATATTAAAATTAATTTAATTTTCAATCCATAAAAAAATTGGCTGGTAATAAATAGATTTTTTAATCATATTTTTTAGAAAAGGAGCGTTGATTGTATGGATATATTTAAGATATAAAGGTGGATGTAGAGATATTTTTTTATCCAATAGGTAAATTAAAGTATTTTAAAATAAATTTCAATATTTGATGGATATTTCTGACCCCTTTCCTATGGTAATATAATAATATTATGATTTTTGTTGGTCTGTTCTTAATTATTATAATAGGTGGTGCTGGACGAAATTACCCTTTTTTTAATGATAGATTTGAGCATAATTTCAGAAGTATGATGAGTAGATTTGTACATCCGATATATGGTGTATGTCATAAATCATAATAATGAGATGAATGATGTATAATTAAAAACAATATTTGAATATACTCCCACCGTCTCTGCTTATTGATCAACCCAAAACACGTCCCAAAAGGGATAAGCACGTGGTTATTGATCAACCCAAAACATGTCCCAAAAGGGATAAGCTCGTGGTTGCTGCAAATATAATTTTATTTTTATGTTTGAAGTCGAATTCCCCGGAGAAAACAAATTTAGCTATAGTTATTCAATATCACTTAGAAGATAAGTTTGAACAACTTTTGTTTCTAACTATTAACTAACTTTAATAAAAATCATAAAACAATGATATTTAAATATACAAGTGATTGCCGACTTTCTTTCAAGAGTAAAATATCTATTATGATGACTC
>NC_061111.1:110672760-110681985 GCF_002878395.1 Capsicum annuum | reverse complement strand
AACTCAAAATTCAATCTTGATGCTAAAACAAACAAAATCAAGAAATTCACAACTCAAAAATCAATCTTGATGCTGAAACAGTGCAAAAAATGCTTAAATATGAATATTGATTTTGAGATATAATATTGATATCATGATTTGGAATCGTTTCACTCGATCTGAAATCCTCATGAGACATAATTTTTTGAACTAATTTTCACTTTTAATTAGAAATTACTCCAAGGACCACTTTAATCTTTTCAAATTTCTGAGAATTGAGAGATGAATATGTGAGTAATTATTTATGGGGTTGGTGCGTATCACTGGTATGTTCATTTTGAAACTGGTTTGGTGGCCGAAAAGCTTCACCGGCAACTATAAAGCCATTCTGGCAAAAACACTTGAGGTTATTTATCCTTCTTCACACACAAAAAAAATTAATGGGTCTAAAAATGATAATTAAAAAAGTAATGCTGAGAAAAGTATTGAATTTGCGGTATAAATGAAAATGGAGATAAAAAAATGAAGATAAAGATGTGAAAGAGGAAGATGAAGATGGTAAAGGAATATGAAAATGGAGAGAAGGAGAGGATAAAGAAATAAAACAAATAAAGAAAAAAATAAAAAATGCATAAAATTTTTATTTTTATTTTCGGTGTTCACTCTCTCAAGGAGAGTGAGATACACTCACTTTGCCACATAAGCATTGAGGGAGGTAATAATATCACTTTTAAATAGTTCAGGGAGGTCATAAGACCCCGCAAAGTATAAGTGTGTAGTTGAGATTTGGGATAAAGGTTGGGGGGCTTTTGATCATTTTCTCCCAGATAAATGCACACCTTCAGTTAAGTTATACAGTTTTTTTTTTTGTCCAGAAGGTATTTCCTTCAACTTCTTATTTTCCAAAAACAAAAAAACTAAAAATATTAAGAAGCAAAGAAGAAATGAATTTTCAACTAAACTTATCAATTGTAGCTAAAATAGTTTATTTTTCATGGTTGGAAAACTTCTAAACCCTAATATGTTTCTTTCATATTCACCTTTAGTGCTAAGAAATAATAAAATAAACGATTAGATTTGTATCAATGTAAATAGCATTCATATCCGGATTATCTAAATCACGATACATTATTTTTCTTATTTATCTTTTCTACAAAAGAAAGAACGTAATTAAATATTTATGTGTTATAAATATATTACCGTATATAGTGAATGTCTACTTTACGATATATAGTGAATGTCTACTTTACGATATATAGTGAATGTCTATTTATGGAAAAGTTATAAACCCCAAGGTTAGTTTTTTCCCTATAAATAATGGAGTTTTTTTTCATTGTAATTCACTCCTCAAGAATCCCTCAAGAGAATTAAGAATTACTCTTTCTATTCTCTTTACTATTCTTCTTTATTTGCTTTATATTTCATAACACGTTATCAACACGAAATCTCTAACTTAAAGGTTTAGTTAAACTTCTTATGAACCCATCTTGTTAATCTCAGAATCGGAAAACAATGTAACCAAAAATATAGGTAACAAATATGTACTGCTGCATATATATTTGTATTGTAGATGGAATCTATTTCTTTTGGAGTTTTGATTTTATCTATTTGTAATTATGTTTTGTCCATACAAATAGTTTACTTAGTAATATTGAATTCAAGTCCAAAAAGGAAAAAAAAGAAGAAGAGAAAATGGCATCATTATGCATACAAATGTTTTTATTTATTACTTTAGTCATGCCATTCACCATTCGTGATCTGAGAGGTAAATATTGTTTACTTTTATTGAAATATACATACTGGTAAGTACAAATAAATAATAGATTCATGATGAAATTGTGATTTTTAGCTTTATGAATACAACGTGGTAAGTACTAATTTGTTCTATTATGTTTTTGGTTCGCATTAAAAAGCTAAGACATTGGGTTAAAGTCCCGATGCACCCTGATGATAAGATGTTGGGTTCAAGTCCCATCGATTTATGCCTAAAACGCTTTTATATGGATAGGATAGATGAGTTTGAATCTCAATGCACCATATTGATGATATTATGATGACTAAGACAAAATAATGCATTTTTGATGAAAAGACATGAAATCTGTCCATTGAATATGCTCCATGTCCATTGAATACGCTCCATTCCAAGAAGTGAATGTGGTAGCAATAAATGATAAGTCTAAAAGATACAATTTTCTCTATTGTTGAAGTGAATGTGGTAGCAATATAGAGAAATTTTCTCTATCATATTTATGCCTTGATTTGCTCCTGAAGTAACAATTTCATGAAAGAGGTTATAAGCTATCAAAATTTAATAGACTTAGGGAACGATAATATTCCATTTTCAGGGAATGAGAATTTTGATTGTTTCAATACAAACGTGCACTTGATTGTGATGGTATCACAACTTACCCCCGAATTAGGCAGAATAACTGGGAGGAGTATTTTAAATCTACTTTTAAAGTAGTAAATTTGAAATTTATTCATATAATAGTAAATCTGAAATTTACTAAAGAAAAAAGTACATGTCATGGTAAACTGGAGTTTACTAGAATAAATGTTCATAAATTGACACGAACAATTGCGATATCCCAAAGATGTGCATATTGAGTATTGCACATATATTGAAGAATTAGAAAAAATTTCATTACTTTTAATGTTGCTTCTTCTTATGATAAGTTGGTTGGACCAACTAATATTGGGATTGGATCTCTCAAAATCTGAAAAGTATAAAAGGTGAATAAGTGCACGTTCACCTATCATGTGATATATTTGAAAAGATGCATAAAAAAGATGATCACATGTACATTCATTGTCAACCTGCGTTTGAGATTCATAAAGTTGCTTGCTCAATAAAATTGAGTTAAGAGCATAACTTTCAGAATGTGCAATCAAGACAATCTTGATGATGATGGTTTGGCATTGAATGCCTTCGATAAATAGTTAAACTATTGTTAATAAGAATAAAGCTTCATGTATTGGTCTGAAATATGATATGTTGCATACAATAGCACTTGTATGCATTAGACTAATAAATTATGATTATTTCTTCCCTCTCAATTAGTTCAAGGTCAGGAACCAACTATTCCATCTAATAGTTTTGATGTGCGGTATATGATTAATGAATATACCACGATGCACAAAGATGAATTCCTCAAAGAAAATGGAGGATGTCTATTAGTTTTCCTAACATAAGAGGGAGATTATAAGCAACTATGAAATATGTTAGGAATTATCATCAGATCCTCATTCAAAAGATAATTCAAGTCAAATGCCAAAAACATCTCATATTTAAGCTGCAAGTGCTCCTATTTTATGTTCCTAAAGGACAAAGTATATGCATGTGTGAAGCATGATAGACCAATCGGTTTCAAATGAAATAATACTTGAAGAGGATATGGAGCAAACAATCATAATAAGAAGGCAATGTACTCTTGAAGAGCCTATGACATAACACTTCGTGGAACCTTATAAGAGGTTCAGGTATCTGAAAATAATGAAGTGATGAGATCTCAAAATGTTATGTCATACTGTGATCGATACAAAACGATATATCATCAATATCTTTGATACAATATTGACTCAATATTGTGAAAGATCACGAGGATCTGAATTCTACGTTTCTTTAAGCATGCTGACGTAAAAATATTTACCAAGTGACATAAAAGGATGCATCTTGGTAAGCATAACACTTATTTAATTTGCAGTCCAGGCACTTGAAGATGTCACATATATTGATATTGTCACTTGACAAAAATCTATATAAAAATTCCTAAAGGATTTAAAATGCCTAAAGCATATAAAGTTTCTAGAAAACTTGTTTATTATCCTTATAAAGGATAAATTGATGGTTTGAATATTATTGAAACTATTGGAGAGTTTTCAAAAGCAATAGAATATTTTCTTAAATTAGAAACGTGCATAATTAAATAAGGATTCACTCTGACCTCAAGAAAAGAATGTGGAACTCCTTGGTTATGAAGTATCATATCTTAGTGCAATTGATGCACTAGTGTATCTTGCAAATACTACAAGGCATGACATAGCCTTTTTCAGTCTATTTTTTAGCAAGGTATATATAGTTTTGTTTTTACTAGAAGGCATCGGAATGTGATCAAACATATGAGATTATTTTATTCTAATGATTGTAGTCCCCGATCTTATTGATTATGCTGATGCTTAGATATTTACCTAACCCGCATAAATCTCGATCTCAAACATACAATGTGTTCACATATGGGGATACTACCATATCTTGGAGATATACAAAGCAGTTTATCTAGCCACATAATAACTATTCGTGAAGCTAGCCGAGAATGTGTATGATTGAGATTCATGGTACATTTCATTCGAGAAAAATATGGTGTGAAATGTGACAATGTACCCACAATTTTATATGGAGATAATGCAACACGCATAACACAACTTAAGGGAGGATTCATAAAAGGAGATAGAACGAAGCACACTTCATCAAATCTTTTCTACATATATGAGCTCCAAAAGAATGGTGATATTAACGTGCAATAGATTCGTTCAAGTAATAATGTGGCTGATTTATTCACCAAGTCTCCTTCAATTGCAACTTTCAAGAAGATGGTGCATAAGATCGTGATACAAAGGCTCAGGGATGTTCTCATTAGGGGGAGTTAATACGTGTTGTACTCTTTTTCCCTTATGAGGTTTTGTCCCACTGGATTTTTCTTGTAAGGCTTTTAATGAGGCAGCCTATATGCGTATTGTTAGAGACGTGTACTCTTTTTTCTTCACTATATTTTTTTTTCCAATGAATTTTTTCTAATAAGGTTTTAACGAGACACATTATCTATCAATTAGACATTCAAGGGAGAGTGTTATAAATATATTATCATATATAGTGAATGTCTACTTTACCAAATATAGTGAATATCTACTTTACCATATATAGTAAATGTCTATTTATGAAAAAGTTAGAAACCCCAAGGTTAGTTTTCCCTTATAAATAATGGAGTTTTCCTTCATTGTAATTCACTCCTCAAGAATCCCTCAAAGAGAAATAAGAATTACTCTCTCTATTCTCTATTATTCTTCTTTATTTGCTTCATATTTCATAATATTATGACTTTTTTTGCAATTAGTTAGAGATAGTAGTTTTTTGGTTGAAGGAAATTTATCTTCTTCTTTGTGATTTATGAATTTTTTGACAATAAATATTTAAGTAGAACAAAACTAACAGCTATACTTGAACCATTTTATTAAAAATAAAGCTTAAACATGGATTGTATATATAGAGCATTATTATTGAACTCCTAACTTTCTTACTAAATAGAGTACATATAAGATTATTTTTAACAACACCAATCACAAATTTTAGTGGACTCCATTATAGTTTCATGTCACGGTCTTACTATTTTTTATAGTTGAAATTTGAAAGGTTGTTGGTTGTTCATATTGTTAATGAATAAGAATTATTTAAATTCAACGTCAAACTAAAAGGGACCATTTTGGTCATTTCCTCTCATCTTTTAAATTACTTTTAGTAATTATTAATTTGTAAAAAAAACTCACACACTTAAATAACTTTATTGAAAAACAAAAGAGAGAAATGACTTTACTAGGATATTCCCTTGATATTGTTCCTATTTAAAGTAAATTTCACATGTTATAATTCCTGTTACCAGTTTTCTATATGTTATGCATATGATAATGTGTATTTTACTTAATTTTCTTTTTCTATCTAGAAGATTGCCCGATATTAAAATTTTTCATGTTACCGATTGTTAATTAGTGTATGACCAATAAATTTAAAAAATATAAAAGTACTTTTAAATGTTTGGTGCTTTCTAATTGTTGTTATTATTTTTTCTTAGTTTCAGCTTTCTAGTAATTTATTGTCTGCTCCGCTTGAGGAAATTCTGCATCATGATATGAACCCACAAAATTCATATTAGTCGTTAATAAATTATTTTATTTTTTATTTGAAATACAATGATATAGTTCAAAAAGAGTTAATTTAACATATATGTTAAATACTGGTAACATGAAAAATTATAAAATGGGATAACACTTTAAATAGAAAAATTTTAAAAAATATACATTATCATACATAGTATGTGGAGAAAATTGAAGGAAAGGTGTTTTTTAAGTCTTGAATGAAAGATTGGTGACACTGACCAACTTAAAGGGTCAAAACATAATTAAAAAACTTGATTAGGTTAATTGTAGACTTGATTAATATTTTTCAAACTTTTTAATCTTTTTAAAAATACAAATTAACCCAAACCCACAAAACTTCCCTTTCTCTGCAAATCAATCTCTTTTCTCTCTTTCTCTTGATAGTTTCTCTCTCTAACTTCTCCCAACCAACAACTTTCCAAATTCCCCTCTTCAATCTTGTGCAACTTCAACCTCTGGCAACAAATAGTTTTGAGTTCTTGCCCGTTCCTTTTTTACTTTCAATCGTCAGTCGACGTGACAACATTCTCCGACAACAACAACCTCGAGTTCTTCATCGTTTCTTTTTTATTTTCACAGGTAAAAATTTAGGGCTTTTAAGATATGACGAAAACGAGGAACTTGATTTGTTAGTGTTTGTTATTTTTTTAATGTTTTTTGTTATTTTTTTTAATGTTTGTTATTTTTTTAGTTGAATTTCTCATCTGGTGTATCTGTTACTGCTTTTTTTTAACAATGGATAAAACATGTAACGTGAATCCAACAGATGAGTAATCTGTTGCAACATATATGACTAATCTGTTGCGTAGATTAGTAATATGTTGCAATATATATGACTAATCTATTGCAACATATATGACTAATTTGTTGCAACATATATGACTAATTTGTTACAACAAATGAGTAATCTGTTGCAACATATATGACTAATCTGTTGCAACATATATGACTAATTTGTTGCAACAAATGTTGCACCATATATGACTAATTTATTGCAATAAATGAGTAATCTGTTGCAACATATATGATTAATCTGTTGTAACAGATTACTTATCTATTGGATTCATTTTATAGTGTTGTAACATGAATCCAACATATGGGTCATCTGTTATAATAGATTAGTCATATATTGCAACAAATTACTCACTTGTTGTAATAGATGACTCATATGTTGGATTCATATTCCAGGTTCTATCCATTGTAGTAGTAGCAGATACACCAAATAAGAAATTCAACAAAAATCATAATTTTACTTATAAAATAAGCTATGAAGTAATGTCCAAGTGATATACGAACAAAATTTGACCTAAATTTTTTTCTCAAAAATTTCAACAGGGGCACAACGAATACCATAAATCAAATGCAAAAGGATCAAGGGGACAAACGTTTGATTTCTCCTAAAAATGTTTAAGTTCCCTAATATTTTAATTGCTTTCTAATAGTTGACTCATATGTTACAATAAATTTTCTATCTGTTTGATAATTTCCAACAGATGAATCATCTGATGCAACATGTTAGTCATCTGTTGATTCAAATTCATGTTAGTCATCTGTTGATTCAAATTAAGCAATTATTATTAATAACTAAATTAATTTAGCTAAAATTAAAGACGTATCTACGACAATGGGACAAACATTTGTGTTGTCCTAAAAATATTTGATTTCCCTAGTATTTTAATTATTTTTCAACAGATTATCTATTTATTGCAACAAGTTAGTCATCTATTGCAACAAATGTTTATAACAGGTTAGTCATTTGTTTATTCAAATTAAGTAATTATTAATAATACCTAAATTAATTTAACTAAAATTGAAGACAAGTCTTTAATACAACACGTTAGACAAGGGGATAAATGTTTGAGTTCTCCTAAAAATATTTGAGCTTTAGTATTTTAAATTATTTTTCAACATATATCTTGTTTATTTAATAATTTCCAATAGATGAGTCATATGTTGCAACAATTTAGTCCTCTATTGCAATAGATGTCTATATTTGTTTGATAATTTTCAATAGATGAGTTAGCTATTACAACAGAATAGTCATCTGTTGCAACAGATGTCTATATTTGTTTGATAATTTTCAATAGATGAGTTAGCTATTGCAACAGGTTAGTTATCTGTTGCAACAAATGTTTATCTTTGTTTGATAATTTTCAATAGATGAGTTAGCTATTGCAACAGGTTAGTCATATGTTGCAACGGATGTCTATATCTCTTTGGTCATTTTCAACAAATGTCTTTAACTGTTTGGTCTTTTCCAACAGATTACTCATTTATTGCAATATGTCATTCATCTATAATCCATTATTAGTAATAACTAATTGATTTAACTAAAATAAAATATGAATTAGTAAGTTCAATTATAGTTTCAATTAATCTCATGGTAATTACACGATCAACTAAGTATGTTCGTCCTGAGTAGGGTGATCAATTGACCAATTTTATTTAAAATAATTCAAACTAATCCATAATTAGAAATAACTATATTGATTTAACTAAAATTAAAGATGAATTATTAAGTTCAATTACGATTTCAATTAATCTCATGGTAAAAATGGTGTATTGATACATGATGATTTGTTATTATTTTTATTGAACTGTTTTAACGGATGGATCATATGTTGCAACAAATAGATCATCTATTGGAAGAACTCAAAGGGACATGACTTTTCAATCATTTAATTAAAAAAATGATTTGTAAATAAATAATACGAAAAAATATGATAAACACAATTTTAAAGCTATTTAATTTAAATAACTAAAATACCCAAAAGATGAAAAGTTATGACTTTTCACCTTTTTTGTATTTAAATCTATTTTTTTAATTTAAATAATCGAAAAGTCACCAAGTTCGATTTCATTATGAGATATAATTATTAAAAAAGAGGTGAACGGTCGTGATTTTTTTCCTAACACACTGCACTACTCACTCATTCAATCTTTTATAAATAGGTCTTCTCGGCTCTATCTCTTGCATCTTGTCTTGCATAAAACCGTCATTATATCTTCAATCACTTCTCTTTCAAAAATAAATTTCTCGTTCTTCCGTTGAAGTATGTTTTATTTTCTTGTTCTAATATGAAAATTATTAACATGCATCTATTTTCTAGTTAAGTTTAACATTTTTATTGTAAAACTACTAGTTGGTACTATATGTGGTTTAGTGTTTTATG
Source organism: Capsicum annuum (assembly GCF_002878395.1). NCBI lineage: Eukaryota > Viridiplantae > Streptophyta > Magnoliopsida > Solanales > Solanaceae > Capsicum > Capsicum annuum. The sequence goes on along the minus strand of NC_061111.1, from coordinate 110,672,905 downwards.
TTATTTGTTCATGCATGTTCTAGATATGACTGATCTGATTTGGTACATGGCGATTCTGCTTGACACCATGTATGAACTTGAAAGGCTGGTTCATGAACTCGAGTGAGAGTTAGGGCTTGCGACAACAAGGGTGCTTCGTGGAATT
>NC_061111.1:110616569-110669760 GCF_002878395.1 Capsicum annuum | reverse complement strand
CTAACATGTTGCAATCGATGATTCATCTGTTGGAAATTATCAAACAAATAGAAAATCTATTATATTAGATGGGTCATCCATTAGAAAACAATTAAATTACTAGGGAACTTAAATGTTTTTAGGAGAACTCAAACGTTTGTCCCCTTGATCCTTTTGCATTTGGTGTATGATATACTATTTTCATCTTTTTTTACCTATTTCATGAAATTTTGCATGTGTTTCACTTATTCGTTATTCCTTTGTTGAAATTTTTGGAATTTTTTTAGGCCAAATTTTGTTCGTATATCACTTGGACATAACTTCATTAGTGATTTTTTAAGTATAATTATGATTTTTATTGATTTTTTTATTTGGTATATCTGCTACCGCTACAATAGATAGAACGCGCAACATGAATCCACACATATAAGTCATTTGTTGCAACAAGTAAGTAATCTGTTGTAACATATGACTAATCTTTTACAACAGATAACCCATATATTGGATTCATGTTACAACACTATAATACAAATTCAACAGATGAGTAATCTGTTGCAACAGATTAGTCAATATGTTGCAACAGATTACTTATTTGTGCAATAGATTAGTCATATATGTTGTAACAGATTACTCATCTGTTAGATTCATGTTACATGTTTTATCTATTATTGAAAAAACAACAGTAGCAGATACACACAGATAAGAAATTCAACTAAAAATTATAATTCTACTTACTAAAATCACCTATAAGTAATTTTCAAGTGATATATGAATAAAATTTGACTTAAAAAAATTTAATCAAGTAGGAATAGTAGCGGTAACAACAATGTTCAACATCAAGAAGATAATGATGATGAACAAAAAGAGATGATAATGAAGAGCAAGATGATGAATAAAGCAACAACAACAATGAACAAAAAAAATCACAAAGAAAGAGAAAACTTCAATAAATGAGAAGAGAGTGAAACGTGCCTTTTTCCTCCAATTCTAGTTATATTAGGTTTTACATTGGACCAATGTGTAAATTAAAAAACTTATGGGTTATTTTTAAACTTTTCTTACTTCTTAATCCTTAATAAAATAATTATCACCTCCACTCAATTATTAACACTTGTGTCACCCACACCTTATTTTAAAACTCTTTTGTCACCTAGAGCCCAAAACCCCTGATATGTGTAAATTGGCACCATGAAAATTATAATATGAGACAATAAATTATATTATGTCAGATTATCCCATCAAAGGAGTGTAGTTGGTATTGAAAAACACTACATAAGCTCGATTAAGTTGAAAATGGTGAATTGATACTCCGGAGGTAGATATTCATCGACCTCCAATAGAAAGTAATCATACAACAAATTTGAAGCTGGTGGGAGATGCACCAGAATATGTCGTCCCTGAACTGATTTGGTGTAGAACTATTTTGCCAAATCACAGGTTTATATTATGGTTGGCATTGCAAGAAAGGTTGTTAACAAATGGTAGAATGCAGGGCATGAGACTGGCTGGTGATGACCCACTATTTAGCCTATGTTTATCTGATAATATAGAGACAACTGGTCACTTATTTTTTTAGTGTCCTTGGTCAATGGATTTATGGAGGGAACAATAGGCTTGGCTAGGGATGAAGTTGCAACAAGATGGGATCCTTAATGATCTGAAACCGATTAAGAGGAAGCACTCGAAAAAATATATGAAGGAAGTGATGGTAGCAGTGTATGGGGTTGTGAGCTATCAATTATGGGCTACCGGAACCAAAAGATGTATAGATGGACTATTGCTTGTGTTCTGTGTTTGTTCCAGCAAATTCAAACAATAATACGTATAAGAGTGAAATTGTACAGTGAGGCAAAGAGAGCAACTATAGGAATTTGATACAATGTATAAGCAACTAGAGTAGTAGGAGTTTCTTTGTTAGGAGTTGTTATTTGTTCTTGTTCTTTCTGTTCGTGAGGCTCATCTTCCTTGGTTGGTATGACCAAGGAGAAGGTGCTCTTTATTTGTACTATATAATTTGATGTTATAGTAATATTTCACGGTTAATATATCATACAAAAAGTACCTTTCCATATTATAATTGTTGAAAAGTACTTTCAAATTTGATCAACAAATTTAAACAACAATTTTGAACTACAATTATGTCACGATTCAATTTTCATGTTATAATGACACCTACTATAATCCATCGGTAGGTAAGGCAACCTATAGCCTGGAACAGATAGTAACAAACTAATAAGAAAGGTGGAAGAAAAACTAAATAACAAGGAGAAAGAACGTAATAAGAAAGTAAATATATTTTCAAAATTCGATGAAATCAGCACAAGAGCTTCTAATACAATCAGGATACAAATTGAAATACATAATAAATGTATATATACAAAGATATCTGTGAATACAAAATAGGGATTAATCTAATAGTATAAGGGAGAGAGCAGAAATACTTCGAATGTCAGGAGCTCACTCCTGATCTTCGATCTATGGTTGCTCCAAATGATGCACATTTCAACATTAAGAACTTGTACTATGATCGACAGGCTGCAAAAGTGTAGTATGAGTACCAAATATGCGGTAATCAGTACACATCGATTGACTGAGCTCCAAATATAATGCAAAGCATAAATAACATGTAAAGCAGGAATATGAACTACAGGAAACTATCCAACAAACTAACATAATAATGCTATGGGATTAATAAGGGCAAACTATTCTATTCTAATGGTATTCAAAAGCTAAAGTACTATACCATATCTCACTAGCCAATATACAAATGAAGAGTTAAAAAAGAATGCATTGTAGTAATACAATGTCAAAGTATACATATAATATGAATATATAAGGAAAAGAGGAATATACGATAATATATATACATATATGTGTGTGCGTGTATATATATGTATGCATATGTATATTTATGTATATATATACACACACATATATATATGTATATATATACATAAATATACATATGCATACATATATAAACATATATATATACACACACTCATCTATAGGACTAAATTCAAAGGTAGTGATCTGAGGAAAACAACCTAACATCTCGAGGCTCATAGCTAAGTACAGGAGTTAATACTAGCATACTCGAGGCCTCTAATCAAACGGTGACTAAACATGAGGTAACTTACTAGTAACATAACTTACTATGAGAAAGAAAAGCCCAAGGGTGACTAAACATGAGGTAACCTAAGAGTAATATATTTTACTATGAGAAAGAAAAAGAACCTAAAAAATACCAACAATCTCTAGTATCAATCCATAATCCACCTTCCATGAACTAATCATAATAACAGACAATAAAGTAACCGACTAGTCCAAACAAATAATAACCTAGCTGGGCCCACATAAGTCCAGAAAGTGCAAGAAAGCACTCAATAAACATCAATCATAGCTTATATCTATATAATACTCCCCCTCCCCATAAAACTGATAAATATAAGCATCAAACAATCATATTGATTATAGATAATGCATATGAATGAACAAATATAGCATACAACGACAATACCATGTCCAATTTCTGTGGCATAATGTACCAGTATATAAACCTCTTTCAGCTCAGTTCGTAGCTCACAAAGGAACGACCTACGAGAATCATCCTTCTCCAGCATTATGGCTCATTGATGAAGGGGCCTATAGGGTACTAGAGATATCCATACACACTATTTGATCCCGAACCAGGACTTCTAATAGTTATCATAACCAATCAACTCCATCCAGTACTGAAGTGGAATAAATATATGATAAGTATTTAGACTCAAATTAAGACTTAAAAAGAGTGCAAATCAGTAAATTCATTGTTCAAGATCAGTTCGGGACTAAATTGAAATAATAACATCGGAAGGGTCAAAATCTCAATCTATCTAAGTAAGTAGTAGTGGTAAAAGAGTGGATTAATAATGAACCTGAATCATCCTCGGTCTAATTCTTAAAATAGCTCATTTAGTTCTAAAAACTCATAAATCATTTAATAAGATGACATGATTCCCATTTTAAAAGAATCCATTTTAAAAGTGAAAAGTGAAAATAAATTCCTTTTTAGAATATAATAATAAAAGCAAGGGTTTGGTTGAAATCTTATCACTAAGTAAATGCAAACACGCCTAATGTATGGATGCCACCACCAGTATCCAAGAAATACAATCATAAGCATTTATAAACCACAACCACATCCTCACAAGGGATAGAATACTACTAACATGGTGCTCGAATGGCATCAAAATCAAGGGCTCGAGCCCATAATATATATTTTACTATAATATTAACACCGTAACCCAGAAGACTAAGCTAAACAATGGCATAAAGCTGCTACAAGGGATCTAATCGGTGCAAACACATTATTATGCATCTATCAATTAATGTAATTAATCATCTTATACGAATTTTTTTTATGCAAATTAGAAGAGATAGAGTGTACATTTTCCTATTGTTTTAATTTTGTAATAATATAACCGCTGTAACTTTTATTGCACAAATATAAGTTCCGTGAAAAAAATGTAATCATTATTAGTATAATTTAAATAGAGAATGATTTACAAAAGAAACTGTTAGTAATCGGGATGAATTAAAGAAAACCACAAGAAGAAAGAAAACAAGAACACACAGATTTACGTGAAAACCCTTGCAAAAAAACTACGGGCAGAGGCAGAGGAGGTTTCACTATGAAAAAAAAGGATTACAATGTAGAGCGACATAATTTCTGAATAATCAAAATCAACCCATTAATTTCACTTATATAATACGTGCATACAAATGAGGCTTGTCGGCCCGGTCCCTACGCTACCACCATAGACCTCCATTGAAAATCACAAACATGGGTCACATCGCGAAACTTTCTGGGTTGAATCAACAAAATTCGAGTGACAACTCTAACAATTTCCACCTTAACATGAATTCTAATTCAAAACTCAAATCCATTTCAAGACAAACTCTCCACCTCTTCCACAAAAGCCCCTAAGGGCATATCTTAACAGCTAACACTAACCAAGTCCAAACAATGCTTAAACTTGACACTTGGCAGTGTCTTGGTCATTATATCAGTATGATTATCATGGGTACTAATCTTTCTCACTACAATATCACCAATTTCATGCACAAAATGATATTGAACATCGATATGCTTTGTCCTCTCATGAAACATTTGATCTTTTGTAAGGAAGATAACACTCTGACTATCTCAAAAGACTGTAGTAATCTGTAAGTCTTTGCTAAGTTTACCAAACAGACCCTTTAACCAAATAACTTCCTTGAAAGCCTCTGTAATAGACATGTACTCTGCTTCAGTAGTTAACAAATCAACCGTAGTCTATACGGTAGCTTTCCAACTAATAGCACAACCACCAATGATGAAAATATAGCTTGTAAGGGACCTCCTTTTATCATGATCTCAGGCAAAATCAGAATTAACATACCCGATTACTCCATCTCCATTTTACCCAAACTACAAATAAACATCAGCAGATCTACGCAAGTATCTGAAAATCCACTGAACTTCTTTCCAATGTTCTTTGCCAGGAGTATTTACAGGTTTGTCATTTTGCTTATTGAATCTGTGAAGCACTTTCTCAATATACTTTTTTTGACTCAAGTATAACTTACACTTCTCTCCATCCCTTATAATTTCCATGCCAAGAATCTTCTTTACTGCTCCTAGATCCTTCATCTTAAATTCCTTGCTAAGTTGGGCTTTGACTTTTATTATCTCTCTCATATCCTTTGTTGCAATCAACATATCATCAACATACAAGAGAAGATACATGAACAAACCATTACTTACCTCCTAAAGTAGACACAACTATCATAACTACTCCTTTGAAATATATGAGAGGTCATAAAAGAGTCAAACCTCTTATACCACTGCCCGGGGAATTGTTTTAATCCATAAAAGGAATTTTTCAGCAAGTATATGTAGTCCTCCTTTCCTGAGACTACAAAACCCTCTGGTTGCTGCATATAGATGTCCTCCTCAAGTTCTCTATGTAAGAATGCAGTTTTGACACCCAACTGCTCAATCTCAAGATCATGCATGACCACAATACCAAGAAAGGCTCGAACCGAATAATGCTTTACAACCAAAGAAAACACATCAGTGAAGTCAACACTTGGAACCTAACTATAAACTTTAGCAATTACTCTTGATTTGTACCTAGCATCTTCAATTTTTGATATTCTTCTTTCTTCTTAAATACTCATTTGCAATGGACAACTTTCTTATCTTTAGGCAATCTCACCAGATACCATGTGTTATTCTTATGAAGTAATTCCATCTCCTCCTGCATAGAAATCATCCATCAGCCGGAATCATCACAACTAACTACATCTGAGTAAGAAGAAGGATCTTTATTGGAAGTAATACCTTTTGCTACATTCAATGCATAAGCAACAAAAGTAGCTTCATCATACTTCTGAGGAGGTCTAATATCTCTTCTAGTCTTGTCTTTAGCAATAGAATATTGTGGCTTCACTGGTGGTGAAGAAGAAATAATACCACTCTGTATCTCCGATTTAGACTGAGAAGTAGGCACTGGTGTAGACTCTGCTCCAATCTGTAATTCAACGTGGGTGCTTGAATACTGCTGATTCATGTCACTAAGCTCATCTGGAGGAGAAACACTAGATTCGGAGGGAGCCCGAAGCATGGCAGATTTATCAAACACAACATCTCTGCTAATTATAACCTTTCTGCTTTCTAGACACCAAAGCTTATAACCATTAACACCAGTCTTATAACCCATGAATAAGCACTTAATAGATCTAGGAGCAAAATTTCCATTATCAACATAAGCATACGCAGGATATCCAAATATCCTCAAATCAGAATAACTAGCAGGAGTACCAGACACCATACATCTTGTGGAGTCTTTTTATCAATCGCGACTGAGGGAGAGTGGTTAATAAGAAGACAAGTTGTGGAAGCAGCTTCGGCCCAAAAAGACTTGGGTAAACCAGCATTAGAGAGCATACGACACACCTTCTCCATTATAGTCCTATTCATTAGTTCAGTCACACCATTCTGTTGTGGAGTATGACAAACTGTTAAGTGCCTTACAATTCCTTCTGACTTGTACAGAGAATTAGATTTATTAGAACTGAACTCTAAACCATTATCAGTCCGAAGGTATTTTACCTGTTTTCCTATTTGCTTTTCAATTATAATCTTCCACTCTTTGAAAATAGGCAACACATTATTCTTTTGCTTCAGGAAGAACACCCAAACTTTTTTGGAATAGTCATCAATAATAGTCAAAAAGTAATTCACACCTCCTCTAGAAGGTACTCTAGAAGGACCCCAAAGATCAGAATGAATGTAATCAAGTGTGCCTTTAGTTGAGTGGATGCCTTTAGTGAATCTGACTCTCTTCTGCTTCCCAAAAATGCAATGCTCACAGAACTTCAGTTTGGTAATACTCTGCCCATCAAGAAGTCCTCTCTTGCTTAGTTCAGCTATTCCATTTTCACTCATATGACCCAGATGCATATGCCAAAGTTTAGAAATGTCACTTTCTGATAGAGAGAAGGTAGAAATAGTTGCATCACCTATAACCGTAGAGCTTTGCAAGACATACAAATTTGAATAATTTCTTTGTCCCTTCATTACAATAAGATCACCTTTAGTAACCTTCCAAACTCCACATTCACCAATGTACCTATATCCGTTCGAATCAAGAGTACTCAAGGAAATAGGATTTTTCTTCAGGTTTGGGACATACCGCACATCACCAAGTGTCCTCACACCACCATCAACTATCTTAATTCTGATTGTTCCAATACTAGCTATCTTACAAGGTGTGTTATTTCCCATCAACACAACTCCTTTAGAGACTGCTTCATCTGTTGTAAACCAATCCCGATTGCGACACATATGAAACGTGCAAGTTGAATAAAAAATTTAATCCTCACAGGGTTTGGAGTTACCATAAAAAACAACCAAGAGTTCTGCATCACTACCGCCATCTTCAACAAAACTGGCTTCACCGGACTTTTCTGGTTGGTTTTCTTTTGATTTTAGAGCTTTTCTTTTCTCTCTATTCTGTAACTTCCAATACTTAGATTTGATGTGACCCTTCTTCTTGCAGTAATTACAGGTTTTGTTTCTATTTTTGAATTTTGACCTAAACCTATCATCACCCCAGAGTTCCTCTCATGAGTCCTTCCTCGAACAATGAGACCATCTCCTTGAGTCTCCGACCCATTCACAAGATGTTTCATCTTCTCTTTATAGAACAATGCATAGAGTTCATCTATGGTCAGGGTATCACAACTATATAAAATTGTATCCCTAAAGATCGCGCATGCTGCAGGAAGCAAACATAACAGAATGAACCCTAAATCTTCCTCATCGTACTTAATCTCCAGAGTCTCTAAATCACAGACGATTTTCTTAAAAAATGATAGGTGATCCTCCAAGGACGCACCCTCATGCATGTGATGGGAATAAAGTCATTGTTTGAGATGCAACTTACTAGTTAGGCTCTTCGTCATACATAAAGATTCTAATTTTAACCACAACGCTGCAACAATGGTCTTATTTAAAACATCCTACAAAATCTAATTGGATAAATGAAGGTGGATCTGAGATAGAGCCTTTCGATACTTATGCCGTTTATCATTATCTGTCCACGATGAGGGCATGTGATCAAACCTTAACAGTGCATCGACCAAATCCATCTGCGCGAGCACAACCCGTATCTTAACCTGCCATAACAAAAATTTGGTGTTGTGATCCAACAACTAAATATCATATTTCATGATTGTCATCCTCGAGAAAATAATAGATCAAGCTCTGATATCAGTTTGTTAGTAATCGGGCAGAAATAAAGCAAACCCCAAACAGAAAGAAAACAAGAACATCCAAATTTACGTGAAAACCTTTTGCGGGAAAAATCACGGGCAGAGGTAGAGGAGGTTTCACTATGAAAGGAGAGGAGTATAATGTGGAGCGACATAATTTCTGAATAATCAAAATCAACCCACTAATTGCACTTATATAATACGTGCATACAAATAAGGCCCGTTGGCCCGATTCCTACGCTACCACCACAGACCCCATTGAAAATCACAAACATGATCCGCACCACAAAATTTTTTGGACCGAATCAACAAAATTCGGGTCACAACTCTAACATAACATAATATATAATATAAGTGGAATCAATTTCGGGCTCCTCTCCCATTTTAAATAATAATTTTAGCATATGATTATTGTATAAACTATTAATGCTACCTTCAATTAGATTAAAATTCAAGTTTAACAAAGATAAATGCAGGAGCAGATTTAGGGGGTTACATGAGGGTTTTCGAGAACTCAATAACTTCCATGCGAATCTTGTATTTATATTAAGAAATCTAGTAAATATATAAAAATTATAAGTTGGGAATCCACACTGAAGCGTGTATCACCTTCAATTAAGTTATACAAATTTTTTTCCACAAGGTATTTCCTTCAACTTCTTACTTTCCAAAAAAAAGTAAATTAAAAATATTAAGAAGGGATGAATAAATGAATTTTCCACTAAAGTTATCAACTGTAGCTAAAGCAGTTTATTTTTCATGGTTGAAAAACTTCTGAACCCTGATATGTTTCTTTCATAGTCACCTTTAGAGCTAAGAAATAATAAAATAAACAATTAGATTTATATCAAAGTAAATAGCATTCATATCCGGATTATCTAAATCTCGATATATTATTTTTTTATTTATATTTTCTGCAAAAGAATGAACACAATTAAATATTTATATATGACTGTTTTTCAACTAGTTAGAGACAGTAGTTTTTTGTTTGCAGGAAACTTATCGTTTCTTTGTGATTTATAAATTTTTTGACAATAATTTTTTAAGTAGAACAAAACTAATAATTATATTTGGACTATTTTATCAAAAATAAAAATTAGACATGAATTGAATATATATATATATATATATATCATATTATTTTATTATTGAACTCCTAACTTTCTAAATAAATAGGGTACATATAAGTTTACTTTAAACAACACCAATCACAAATTTTAGTAGACTCCATTATATTTTAATATTACGGTTAGCAGTTAAACTAAAACAGTACTTACTATTTTTTATAGTTGAAACTTGGAAGGTTGTTAGCTGTTTAGATTGCTAAAGAATAAAAATCATTTAAATTCAATGATGACACTAAAAGGGACCATTTTGGTAATTTTCTGTCACTTTTTAATTCACCTTTAGTAATTATTAGTTTATAAAAAAAAATGTACAAACTTAAATAACTTTATTAAAAAAAGAAAAAAAAGGAGTGAAATAACTTTACTAGGACATTTCCTTGATATTGTTCCTATTTAGAGTAAATCTCACATGTTATAATTTTCATGTTACCAGATTTCTAAATTTTCTTTTTCTGTTTAGAAGATTGTCCCACATTAAAATTTTTCATGTTACCAATTGTTAATTAGTATATGATCAATAAATTTAAAAAATATAAAAATACTTTTAAAACATTTGGTGCTTTCTAATTGTTGCTGCAAATTTTTCTTAGTTCAGCTTTCTAGTCATTTTTTGTCTACTCTGCTTAAGACGGTTCTGCATCTTGATATGAACCAAGAAAATTCTTATTAGTCGTTAATAGATGATTTTATTTTTTATTTGGAATACTATAATATAGTTCAAAAAGATGTAATTTAACATATATGTTAAACATTGGTAACATGGAAAATTATAAAATGGGTATACTCTAAATAGAAAATTAAGAAAAATATACATTATCATATATAATATGTGTAAATTGGCACCATGAAAATTATAATATGGGACAATAAATTATATTATGTCGGATTATCCCAGCAAAAGAGTGTAGTTGGTATTGGAAAACACTACATAAGCTCAAGTTGAAAATGGTGGACTGATACTCTGGAGGTAGAAATTCATCGACCTCCAACAGAAAATACTCAAACAACAGGTTATTTGAAGCTGGTAGGAGATGCAGCAAAATATATAGTCGCTGAACTGATTTGGAGTAGAAATATTGTCCCAAAACACAGGTTTATATTATGGTTGACATTGCAAGAAAGGCTGTTAACAAATGGTAGAATGCTGGCACGGGACTGGCAAGTGATGATCCATTATGTAGCCTATGTTTATCTGATAATATAGAGACAGCTAGCCACTTATTTTTTCAGTGTCCTTGATCAATGGATTTATGGAGGCACAATAGGCTTGGCTAGGGGTGAAGTTGCAGCATGATGGGATCCTTAATGATCTGAAACTGATTAAGAGGAAGCACTGGAGAAAATATAAGAAGGAAGTGATGGTAGTAGTGTATGGTGCTGTGATTTATAAAATATGGGCTACCAGGAACCAAAGAATGTACAAAAGGACTATAGCTTGTGTTCTGTGTTTGTTTCCGCAAATTCAAGCAACAATACGTATAAGTGTGAAATTATACAGTGAGGCAAAGATAGCAACCATAGGAGTTTAGATACAATGTATATGCAACTAGAATAGCAGGAATTTCTTTGTTAGGCGTTGTTATTTGTTCTTATTTTTTCTGTTCTTGAGGCTCATCTTCCTTGGTTGGTATGACCAAGGAGAGGGTTCTCTTTAATTGTCTGGTGCTATGGTAATATTTCACTGTTTATTATTAAAAAATGTATATCAAACAAAACAGCACTATTCCATATTATAATTCTTGAAAAGTACTTTCGCATTTGACCAACAAATTTAGACAACAATTTTGAAGTACAATTATGTCACGATCCAATTTTCAGGTCATGATGGCACCTACTATAATTCATCAGTAGGTAAGTCAACCCATAATCTTAAACAACTAGTAACAATCTAATAAAAAGGTGGAAGAAAAACTAAATAACAAGGAGAAAGAACATAAGAAGAAAGTAAATATATTCCTAAAACCTGCTGAAGTCAATACAAGAGCTTTTAATACAATCAATGTACAAATTGAGATACATAATAAGTGTACATATTCAAAGATGTCTGTGAATACAAAATAGAGATTAATCTAACAGTATGAGAGAGTGTGCAGGAATACTTCGAATGTCAGGAGCTCACTCCTGATATTCGATCTATGGATGCTACACATGATACCCACTTCAACAGTGAGAACTTGTTGTAACTCCTCAGAATTTTGGCCTTTGAAAATTTTAAGGTTTGAGCATATTGACCTAGCTACGACTCACGTAATGGGTTGTAAAGACCCTATACGAGTTGGAGTGCCCCAATCGTAAGGTGACCCATGTAGGTACCAAGGTTTTTGTCCAGGGTACGATTAAGACCATATGAGTCACGGTGAGACATACGGGTCATAATGGGGGATTCGTAGTCTCACCAGTGTACTGGTCTCTTTTTTCTATTGTGACTACAATTGGACTCTATGAGTCGTAATGAGGGACTACGAGCCATATGGTACGACTCGTAGGGTCAATAATGGAGATGCCTTGGGAAACTGTCCAGACTACTAGTCTAGGGGATGACTCAAAGTCAGTCATTATGAGTTGTAAGGTGACCCGTAACGACTAGGTGATAAAATTTTTAGTGTTTCATTAAGGGTACTTTGGTCATTTTTCTCTTACCCCGATTGTGACTCATGACCTTAAAACCCTTTTGGGACCTCATTATCATTCCAAAACATAATCAAACATACTTTTAAACTCTCTTAAATTCCTAAGTCAAGAACAAGCTAGGGTTTATCAAGGTTGATTATTTAGAGCTTCCAAGTGGTGATTTCTCTCCATAATTGTGATACTTTCAGGCATGTTACTCTTCCCCTTAAACTTATTTTACTTAAAGCATGTGTTTAAATAGTTGTTCATCTGGATTTGAATATGGGTTTTGATATGGGTTAAGGGTTTTGGAATAACTGTTACATGAATTGGATTTTCATGATTTTATATGCATTGTTTATGCTTTATCAATAGTTTTTGAAGTAATTGGGTGCATGTGTATGGAAATTGAAAAAAAGGGTCGATGAATTCCCCCAAATTGGTGATTTTGGCTTGGAATTTGATTTTGGAAATTGTGTTCCCTTAACCCACTTTCATAATTGGCGTTGAACCATGATTTATCACATAGTTTAACTTACTCACCTAAGCTATTGTATTGTATAAATGGTCAAATAGATAAAAATTGATTTTGAAAGCCTTGTTGGCCATGTTTTTTTATATCAAATTAAAAGCTCGGGGGTTGAGGCATTCCCACGAGTTGATTTTATAAACTAAAAGGGGTTGAGGCATTCCCTAAACTTGATTTGATAAACTAAAAGGGGTTGAGGTATTCCCTAAACTTGATTTAATGAATAAATAGGGTCGTGGCATTCTCCCAAGTTGATGGAATTAGTATGGCATAATTATAAGCTTGCAACGTAGTGGTATGATGATACATGTGGTTGATGCTTTAACAGATAAATCCCTAGTTAAGTGGATGAGTTATGTGAAACTTGTTTTAATTGGGCTTAAAGGAAGTTGTGTATCTAGGCCGTGAGGGTGGAGGTTTCGGGGGAACCGATACTGGAAACTCACATTCGCCAGCATAAGGGTTGGTCTTGATGACTATGTGCTTATGTCACAAACTATATATATTTATGTTGGATTGACGTAGAGTCGAGGCCTTCCCTGGTCTTCCTTGAATATCTCTAGTTCATGCGGCTAACATACACTGGAGCCCTTTTAGTAGGGGAGCAGGGCCCATATAACTAGTAGGTATTTTTATGATAGTTAAGCTACATAGTCCAGCTAATATTTTACTTTCATGCTAAGCCTTGTTCCCTATCCCAATATGTTATATATATGTATATAATTATGTGCATTGGTTTTGAAAGATTTTGGACTGATTTGATCATGAAATTATTTTATTCCTTCCCTGAGTTACATGCTAGCGCTCACCCTGCTAACCATCTCCGAACATTGTATCCCCATGCAAGACAGGAATTAAAGACACTTATGCTTTTCCTGTATAGTGTTAGGTGATCCATGGATTGCTTGTGAATCAGCTTGAAGTGGTGAACTTCTATTCTCCGAACGACCCTTATTTCATGTTTTGGTTGCACTATGTCATAGAATATCTTTCAGTTTATTTTTTTCTATCGTCGAGGGCATGTCCTTACTTATATTGATGTTGGTTTCTTAGAGGCATATGGATTACTGTGGATTAGGATGGTTGTTGAACTTCTTAGATTCTTTTTTGAGTAAGTTGAGTTACCTATCTTGTTATATGTTTGAAACTCGGCCCTATCTTGATATATGTTTAGAATTCATTTGCTGTCAGTTGTATTGTGTTCTGGTTAGATAGGGTAAAAAGGGGTGGTCTCCAGTCGTCGGTGGACTTGAGATGCCCATCATGGACAGGCCTTGGTTTGAGTCGTGACAAGCTTGGTATCAGAGCCTAGGTTTATGGGCATTGGGTGTCCACAATGCCATATCAAGTAAAGTCTTTTTTAATGGTATGTAACATGCCACATTTATAAGGGAAAAACTATAGGGCATTTAGGAGTGTTTCCCTTTATTGTGATCTATTTTTTGAGCTATATAGTCTATGGTCTTGAAATATCCTTTAATTTCATTTGTTCATATTTCAGATCATTCTTCCCCGGAGATCTAATGCTCGTGGAAACTCCTTTTTCCTACTTGAGGACAATGCGAATGGAATTCATTCTACTTATAAAGTATAAATCCGGTCTAGAGCCCTTGCTCCTGACTTTCCATATGGAGTTCCATCGATCCCTACCAATCCTTCTTGGTCTTCTTGGGCTGATGATGTTCATGCCTCACCGCCCCAAGAATATATTTTTAATGCAAAATTTCATCAATCTATTTATCCACTGACTCAGCTGGTGACTTCTCAATCTTATTAGACTGATTGTGTTAATTCTGTTACTCCATCTTCTAAGGTCACTAAAGTTGGCCAGTTCATAAGGTTAAATCCTCCGACCTTCATAAGATCTAAGGTTGAGGAGGATCCTCAAGGTTTTATTGATGAGATGGAAAATATATTCAAGGTGATGCATACTACTGATATGAAAGGTGTGGAGTTTTCCGCATATCAGTTGAAGAATGTGGTATATTAGTGGCATAAGGAGTAGGAGCAGTCAAGGGGTGATGATGCTGAGCATGCTATGTGGAAGGAATTTTTTAGTGCTTTGTTTGATTGTTTCTTTCTTCAAGAGTTAAGGGAGGTTAAAGATGAGGAGTTTGAAAACTTAAGGTAGGGAAAGATGACAATGAAAGAGTATGCCTTCAACTTCCACCAGTTGTCTCGTTATGCTCCGGAGTTGGTGTTTAGCATGAGGGCTAGGATATGGAAGTTTGATTTGGGTTTGTATCAGGAGTTGGTACTGAAGTGTCATGCGGTGATGTTTAATAATGTCATGGATATCTCTAGGCTGGTTGTGTATATGCAGTAAGTTGAGGATGACAAGAACAAGCAAGCCAAAATAAGAAAAAGATAGAGAAGAAGTTCTTATATTCAGAGAAGGGTGGAGGCCAGTAGAACAATGATAGAGATAGTAGGCAGTGGAAAAAGAAGAGGACTTGGGGAAACTTAGGTTCATATACTATGGCTAGTGCTCCATACACTAAGCTGATTGGAGATTGTTGTTTTCAAACTAACAGTGGGTTTAAGGCATAAGGTACCCAATCTCAGGCCAGTGGAGCTTAGTCAGTTCCATCATATCCTTTTTGCAGATTTTGTGGGCAGTTGCATCGTGTTTTTTTTATGAGGGGAGGAATAAATGCTTCAGATGTGGCCAACCTGGTCATATTCAAAGGAACCGCCCTTCATGCGATATTGGTACCAGAGCTAATAGTGTTTCAATTTCTACTTCTTTAACTCATGCACCAAAGAATGCTACTTCTACTATCGATATTGGTCGAAATAATCTTTATGCTCTTTCCACCCATCAAGAGTCTAAGGCATCTCCTTATATTATCACTAGTACGTTATAGCTTTTCTCTTGTAATGTTTACTATTTACTTGATCCAAGGTCTACCCATTCTTATGTGACCCCTTATGTGGCTGTTTATTTTAGTTTCAACCCCGAGTGCATTTGCATTCCCTTTTCTATATCTACCTTGGTGGGTGATTCAGTTATGGCTAGAAGGGTCTATAGGGATTGTATAGTATCTATTTGTGGTCAGGAGACATTAGTGGATATGATCGAGTTGGATATGTTAGATTTTGATATGATATTGGAGATGGATTGGCTTCACTCTTGCTATGCTTCTCTAGATTTCAGACCCAGAGGGTCAGTTTTCAATTCCTGAATGAACTAGTAATTGAATGATAAAAGAGTTCCCTAGTACCCAAAAAAAGGTTTATTTGTTATCTTAGTGCTCGAAAGTTGATTTCCAATGTGTGTCTTTACCATCTAGTTTGGGTCAAAAATTCTAGTTTTGAGGTTCTCCCTTTAGAATCTATCCCTGTGGTGAATGAGTTTTCTAAAGTATTTCCAGTGATCTTCCTGGTATTCCTCCTAATAGAGAAATAGCTTTGGTAGTGATCTTCTATAGGATACCCATCTTATCTCTATTCCTCTTTATAAAATTGCTCTGGTTAAATTGAAAGAACTTAAGGAACAGTTAAATGATCTTCTTGATAAGGGTTTCATTTGGCCTAATATTTATCCGTGGGGTGCCCCTATTCTCTTCATGCATAATAAGGACGGTTCCTTCTAGATGTGTATAGATTATTGCCAATTAAATAAGGTAACGGTGAAGAATAAGTACCCTTATGCTAGGACTGATGATCTCTTTGACCAAATTCAAGTGCTATGTACTTTTCTAAGATTAATCTATGGTTGGTTTATCATTAGTTGAAGATTATGGAGGTGGATATCCCTAAGACTGCCTTCCAAACCTGATATGGTCATTATGAGTTTCTGGCGATGTCATTTAGGTTGACTAATACTCTGTCTACATTTATGGACTTGATGAACTAGGTATTCAGATAGTTCTTAGATTTATTCGTGATTGTGTTTATTGATGACATCTTGGTATATTCTAAGAGTGAGAAGGATCATGCCAATTACCTCTGTATAGTGTGGCATACTTTAAGGATCACAGTTTGTATGCCAAGTTTTGAAGTATGAATTTTGGTTGAATGATGTGACCTTCCTTGGTCACGTTATTTCTAGTGAGGGGATCATGGTGGATCCATAGAACGTTGAGGTAGTTGTGGCCTAGACCCATAACTCTAATCGACATTCAGAGATTTTTGGGTTTAGTTGGGTATTATTGGATATTTATTGAAAGATTTTCATATATTACTGCTCCATTGACTAAGTTGAATTAGAAAAAGGTAAAGTTTCTGTGGTTTGATACTTGTAAGGGTGGTTTTGAGATGTTGAAGAACAAATTGTCTTCTTCTCTGGTTTTGAACATGCCTAAGGGCATAGAGGGTTTTTTATTTATTGTGATGCGTCCCGTGTGGGACTGAGATGTGTGTTGATGAATCATTGTAAGGTTGTGGCCTATGCTTTTAGGCAACTCAAAGTTCATAAGAAAAATTATTCAATGTACGACTTGGAATTATTAGTTGTAGTTTTTGCTTTGAAGATTTGGCGTCCCTATTTGTATGGGGTTCATATGGATATCTTCTCAGATCATAAAAGATTGTAGTATGTGTTCACCTAGAAGGAGTTAAATCTCAGGCAAAGAATATGACTTGAGTTGTTTAAGGTCTATGACATGAGTCTCTACTACCACCCAGGTAAATTAATGTGGTTGCTGATACTCTTATAAGGTTGTCCATGGGAAGTTTATCACATATAGATAAAGAGAAGATACGATTGGTAAAGCTTATTCACCGATTGGCTAATCTTAAAATTCGTCTTTAGGATTTTAAGGATGGAGGTGTAGTTGTACAAGAGGTAGTGAAGTCATATCTTGGTGTAGAGGTAATGGAGAAATAAGTTTTGGACCCCATCTTGATGTAGATTAAGGATGATGTGGGTTAATAGAAGGTCATGGCATTTGATATTGGTGGAGATGATGTCTTGAGGTACTAAGGTAGATTTGGTGTTCCTGATATTGATGGGCTGCATGAAAGAGTTTTGACTGGGGCTCATGAGTCAAAGTATACAGTTTATCCTGGTTTGACAAAAATCTATCATGACTTGCAGGAGTTCTTTTCATGGAACAACATGAAGAGGGATTTGGCTAACTTCATGGCTAAGTGCATGATGTGTCAACAAGTAAAGGTTGAGAACTTGAGGCCTAGCAACATATCTCAGGAGGTTGAGTTGCCTATATGTAAGTGGGAGGTGATCAACATGGACTATATTACTGGTCTTCCGTGGTCTCGCCATCAGTTTGATTCGATTTGGGTCATCATGGATAGGATGACTAAGTTGGCTCACTTTTTGTTTGTAGTACTACTTACATTGGAGAGGATTATGTGAGGTTGTTCATTCAAGAGATCATCAAGTTTCATAGTGCACCCGTTCCATTAGTTTGGATCTAGGTATGCAATTAACTTCTCACTTTTTGCATTTGTTTCAGGAAGGCTTGGGAACACGGGTGAACCTTAGCACCACATTCCACCCTCAGATGGATGAACAAGTGAAAAGGACCATTCAGACTATAAAAGATATGCTAAGGGCCTCTGTGATTAATTTTGGTGGTGGTTTAGTGGATCATTTACCTTTTGACGGGTTTGTTTATAATAATAGTTATCACTCTAGTATTGGGATACTCCTTTTGAGGCTCTTTATGGTAGGAGTTGTAGAATCTCCTATCAGGTGGTTTGAGGTTGGTGAGACTGGGTTGTTCGGTTTGGAATTGGTTCACCAAGCCATGAAAAAGGTAAAGGTGATTAGGGGTAGACTTAAGACTGCTCAGAGTCACCAAAAGTCCTATGTAGATATTATGCGGAGAGAGTTGGAATTTGAGGTTGGTGATTGGGTATTCTTGAAGGTATCTCATATAAAAGGAGTAATGAGATTTGGGTACTTGATCTTAAGGAGAGTGGGTCTATACTTAATCTTAAAGAGAGTAGGTAATGTTGCCTATGAGTTGGATTTGACTTCGAGATTGGGTTCCATTCATCCAACTTTTCATGTTTCGATGTTGAAGAAGTGTATGGATAATCCTTCTTTGGTTGTGCCTATTGAGAGTGTTGGTATTTCTGATTCCTTGTCTTATGAAGAAGTCTCGATTGATATTTTGGATTCGCAAGTACGTCATTCGAGGAATAAGGATGTGGCTTTAGTAAAGGTTCTATAGAGGAATCAAAAGGTAGAAGAATCTACTTGGGAAGCTAAAGAGGACACGAACTCCAAGTATCCATTCTTGTTCCTCGGATTAGACAATCATGCTTAAGGTATGTGTGTTCCTTATCAAAATTGTTTTCTGACTTTGTTAAAGAAAAGGGTGTTTGTGTTTCGATCTTAGAATCATTCTAATGGATGCCTTGGCTCTTCATTTGGGGATGAATAATCCTAGGGGGGAGAATGTAACACCCAAAAATTTTGTCCTTCAAAATTTTTAAGGTTTGAGCTTACTGCCCCAGCTATGAATCACCAAATGAGTGGTAAAGACTCTATACTAGTCGTAATACCCCAGTCGTACGGTGACCAGTATCGATACCAGAGTTTCTATCTTGGGTATGATTAAGACCATATGAGTCATGGTGAGACATTACGGGTTGTAATGGGGGATTTATAGTCTTACTAGTGAAATATTTCCTTGTTTATGTTGTGACTACGACTAGACCTTATAAATCATAATGTGGGACTACGAATTGTATCGTATGACTCATAGGGTCAATGATGGAGTTGCCTTGGGATACTTCCTAGACTATGAGTCTAGGAGATAACTCATAGTCAGTTGTTACGAGTCATAAGGTGACCCACAGTGACTGGGTAATAAATTTTTAGTGTTTAATTAAGGGTACTTTGGTCATTTCCCTCTTTTCCCAATGGTGACCCACAACCTTTGTAACACCCTGGATTTTTACCCTTGAAAATTTCTTGACCTTTGAGCTAACTGCCCGATCTATGACTCACTTAAGAATTATAAGGTATCAATACGGGTCGTATGACCCAAATCATAGCCTGACCAGTAGGTAGTGCCCATGATACTGTTGTGATTATGATTTAAAGTCAAGAGTCGTAATTACTCTACATGAGTCATAATGTCCCAAATCGTAAGGTGAGCAGTATATGCCCAAATGGATTTTGTATTGATTATGAGGTGACCCTATGAGTCGTAGGGTCTCATCATGAGACGTAGGGTGCAAGTTGTAAGGTTAATAGTAATGTAACTATCTTGACTATGACTCATGGTGAACAGTCGTAATATGTCTTAACGAGTTGTTTTGAGGCCTATAGCGACTGAGCGGTAATTCCAGCATTTTAAGTAAGGGCATTATAGTTATTTCCCTCATACCCCACTTAGACTCCGCATACCTAAAATACATTGAGGGCATTATTTTCAACCCTTATCAATCATAAAACTCTCTTTACTCTCTCAAAATCTCCTAAATTCCCAAGGCAAGAACAAGCTAAGGTTTCTCAAAGTTGGTCATCAGAGGGCTCAAGGGTTGATCTCTCTCCATAATTCTCTGGACTTTTAGGAATGTTACTCCTCCCTAAGTTTATTTTATCAAAAACATGTGTTTATAATTATACTCATGTGATTTAATTGATGATTTAAATGTGGGTTAGGGGTTATTGAACATTATTGAATTACTTGCTTTTCCCATGGCTTTTATGATTTATGTATGGTTTGAATTGATGGTTTTGAACCTATGGGGTACAAGGCATAGTTATTGAACTTGAGGGTCATGATTTCCCCCAATTTCATAAATATGGATAATTGAATTGGTATAACCCCAACCCAATCTTGTGAAATTGGCTTTGAATATGAGTATATTTTCATTGAATTATTTTTGAAACCATCGAATTATATAAAGATGTTATTGAAACATAAAGGTTTGATTTAATAAACAAAGGAGGTCATGGCATTCTCCCATATTGAGTTAATGGACAAAGGTGGTTATTTCCCCAAGATAATAGATTATAATGGCATGGTGATATTACCTTACAAGTGTAGTTGGTATGACTATACCAATAGTGTATGCGTTAAGTAATATCTAGGTTTAATTAATGGGGTGTGTGAAAAATATTTTAACTGAGCTTAAAAAGGGTTATGTAGCTAGGCTGTGAAAAGGAGGTGTTGAGGGACCAATATTGGAAACTGCTTTGCCGGCGTGTGGGTCTAAATGACTAGGTTGTTCGAATCCCCTTTATTATATTATTAGGAGGTTTGAGTCCCCATATTAAATGACTGGGTGCTTAAGTTACCTTGATATATGTCTGGGAAGTTTGATTCCCCATGGTACATATGTACATGCAATTATTCTCTGGTCTGTTCGACTAGACGCACTAGGGTCCTTTTAGCTAGTGGAGAGATTAACCCATATAGCCATGGCTGCTTTATTATGACGGTTGAGATACACAGTCTGGGTTGATGATTTAAAGTTCTTGCTAAGCCTTGTCACCCTATCCCATCATGTGATATATCCATATATGTATATGCATATGATTATGTTTATTGGGTTTTGATTGATTTTGAAATGGTTGATTATGGCATTATTTTACCCCTTATCCCTGAGTTATGTGCTAGCACTCCACCCTCTAACTATCTTCGAACACTGTATCCCCACTTGATGTAGGACATAAAGACACTTCTACTTTTTCTGCGTAGTGATAGGTTTTGGTGTGTCAGCAGTGAGCTTGAAGTGATGACCCTCTTTCTTTCAAAAGGCCATTATTTCTTGGTTTATCTTTTTTTCACAGACTTTTCTTTGGACTTATTTTTTGTCCATCATCGGAGGCATGTCCCGATATTGGTTTGATTTGGTTTTGTCATAGAGGCTTTATGGATTACTGTGGACTGGGTATTGATTGTTGATGTATTTTAGGTTTCTTGAGCTTGTTTATATCTACCTTGTTATATGTTCTAAATTTATCCACTGTTGGTGTATTGTGTTCTATTTGACTTGGAAAATGGGGTGGTCTCTAGTCCACAATGGACTTTAGATACCTATCACAGCCAAGCCTTGGTTTGGGTCATAAAAAAGTTGATATTAGAGCCTAGGTTCATGGTCAATTGGGTGTCTGCAAATCCGTGTCAAGTAGAGTCTCGTTTATGGGTGTGTAATGCGCCACACTTATAAGGGAGAGGCTATGAGACATTTAGCAGTATTTTTTTTTCTTGTGTTCTACTTTCGGGCTGTAGAGTCTAGGATGTTGAAATCTCCTTTAATTCTTATTTGTTTACATTTCATATCTTGTCTCCCAGAAGATATAGTGCTCATGGGAACTCTTTTATCTCACATGAGGACAATGTGGATGAAACTAGTCCTACTTATAAGGTATAGACTCAGTCTAGGGTCCCTATTTCTGATTGCCCCTATGTAGTTCCACCTATCTCCTGTGATTATTTTCTAATCGATGACACTCAGCTCAATCACCTTAAGGAGATATTACTAATGTCAAATTCTGTTGTTCTATTTATCTATTGATCCAGTTGGTGTTTTAAAGTCAAGTCAGTTGGGTTTCATTGGTGTTTCTATGAGTTTTTCTGAGGTTATTCGAGTTGGGCAATTTATGAGGCTCAATCCTCTAACCTTTACTGGCTCTAAGGTTGAGGAAAATCCTGAAGGGTTCATAGATGAGATGGAGAAGATTTTTTATGTGATATATGTTTCTGACCCTGAGGGGGTAGAGTTTGCTACATACTAGCTAAACATATAGTGTATAAGTAGTATGAGTAGTGGGATTAGTTTAAGGGTAATAATGCATAGTTGGCATTGTAATATGATTTCTCTGATTTTTTTCTTGATCGCTCTTTCTTCTGGAGTTGAGGGAGAAAAAATCTGAGGCGTTTGTGAATTTGAAGCAAAGAAGGATGACAGTGAAGGAATATACCTTGAAGTTCCATCAGTTGTCTCTCTATGTTCCTGAGTTAGTTTATAGTATTAAGCTAGGATGAGAAAGTTTATTTCTGGGTTGTCCAGTGATTTGGTGTTTGAGTTCAAGCTGCCTTGTTGAATAAAGATATGGATATCTCTAGACTTATAGTGTACATGCAGAAAGTTGAGGAGAAGAAAAAGAAGCAAGCAGAGGTAGAAGAAAGATAAAGTACAAAGTACAAGTATTTGGATCAGGGTGGAGGTCAGCAGTTGAGTGGTAGAGGTGGTAAGTAGTGGTCTAAGTAGAATTTGGGAAGTTTTAACTCTTACTCGACGGCTAGTTCTTCTTATACAAAGTCTTCCAGTGACTACTGTTTCCAGGATGATAGTGGGTTCAAGTGAAAAAATGCCCCAGTTAACTCTATTATATCCTACTTGTCGGTTCTGTAGTCAGTTGCATCATGGTCAGTGAGATAAAAGTATGAATCAGTGTTTTACTTCTAGTTAGATAGGTCACCTGCAATAGGATTGTTCTTTTAGGGTTGCCTTTGGGGCTAACAAGGTCCCAGTTGCCACTGCATCATTTCCTACACTAAAGGGTGCTGCTTTTGGCTCCGACATTGGTCAGAATCATCTCTATGCTCTTGCCACCCACTAGGAATCTAAGGCGTATACCGATGTTGTTGTAGGTATGCTAAACCTCTTTTCTCATGATGTGTATTGTCTTCTTGATTTAGTGTTTACCCTTTTTTATGTGACCCCTTATGTGACTGTTCATTTAGGGTTTGGTCCCAGTAGTATTTCAGATCCCTTTTCAGTTTCGACCCCAATGGGTGATTCTATTATGGCTAGAAGAGTCTATAGGGGTTGTGTAGTGTCTATCTATGGTAGAGATACTTTTGTGGATTTAATAGAGATAGACATGTTAGATATCGATGTGATCTTGGGGATAGATTGGCTTTACTCGTGCTATACCTCTCTTGATTGTAGGAGACGAAGGGTCAGTTTCCAATTCTCAAATGAACTGGTGATCGAGTGGGAATGTTGTTCCCTAATGACTAAGATAAGGTTTATTTCATATCTTAGAGCTCAAAAATAGATTTCCACGGGGTTTCTATATCACCTAGTTCAGGTTAAGGGTTTTTTTTCTAAAAGTCCTTTTCTATAGTCCGTCCCCATGGCTAATGAATTTCCTGATGTCTTTCTCTATGATCTTCCGAGTATTTCTCCCGATAAGAAAATTGATTTGGGATTGACCTTATTTCAGATACCCATCCTATCTCTATCCCTTCTTACAGAATGGATTCGATTAGTTGAAAGAGTTAAAGGAGCAGTTGAAATATCATTTTTATAAGGATTTTATTCACCATATTGTGTCTCCATGGAGTGCTCCTGTTCTTTCTGTACGTAAGAAGGATGGGTCCCTTTGAATGTACATAGACTATCGCCAGTTGAATAAGGTGATTGTGAAAAATAAGTATCCTCTCCTAGGATTGATCATTTATTTGATCAACTTCAGGGTTCTAAGTACTTCTCTATGATTGATCTTTGGTTGGGTTATCATCAGTTGAAGATTAAGAGGTGGATATCCCTAAGATTGCTTTCTCAACCCGATATGGTCATTTTGATTTTTTTGTGATGTCCTTTCATTTGACTAATACATTGGCAACATTTATCGATCTTATGAATCAGGTATTCCGTCAGTTGGATTTGTTTGTGATAATGTTTATTGATAATATATTGGTATATTCCAAGATTGAGGAGGATCATGTCGTTCACCTCTATATTTTGTTACAGACCATTAAGGATCAACAATTATATGCTAAATTTTCTAACTGCGTATTCTGGTTGAAGTTTGTTACCTTCCTGGGTCATGTGGTTTCTAGTAAAGGGATCATGATGGATTTACAAAAAGTTGTAGTGGTTAAGAAGTGGCTTAGATCCATGACTCCAACCGGCAATCGCAGCTTTTTGTGCTTGGACGATTATTATATAAGGTTTGTGGAGAGTTTCTCTTCGATCGCTGCTCCGTTCACTAAGTTGACTTAGAAGAAGTTGAAGTTTCTGTGGTCGGATGCTTCTAAGGGTAACTTTGAGAATTTGAAGGATAAGTTGACTTCTTCTCCTATTTAACCCTTCCCGAGGGTGCTGATTGTTTCATTGTGAATTATGATTGGTCCCGTGTGGGACTTAGTTGTGTTCTGATCTAGCTTAGAAAGCTGGTGGCTTATGCTTCTAGGAAGCTGAAAGTTCATAAGAGGTATTATCCAACTCATGCTTAGGAGTTGTTGGCTGTGGTGTTTAATTTGAAGATCTGGTGTCACTACTTGTATGGGATTCATGTTGACATATTTTTGATCTTAACAGCCTGCAGTATGTGTTCACGTAGAAGTAGTTGAATCTCAGGCAAACGAGATGGATTGAGTTGCTCAAAGATAATGACATGAGTATCCATTATCATCCAGGTAAAGCTAATGTGGTTACCGATACTCTTAGTAGGTTGTGCATGGGAAGATTATCTCATGTGTATGAGGAGAAGAGAGGATTGGTAAAAAATATTCACCGATTAGCTAATCTTGGAGTTCGTCTTTTGGATTTCGAGGATGGAGGTATGGTAGTTCAAGAGGTGGTAAATTTATCTCGTGGTGCTAATATGAAAGAGAAACAGGTGTTGGATTCTATCTTGGTGCAAATTAAAGATGAGGTTGTGGTTGGATTACTCTGGACTTGTGTGATATGGTTGGTTATTTTTTGTTGAGTATCGGATATCTTAAATTCTTTAAGCTTATCTTATGCTATCTAGTTATATGTTTGAAATTCATCCACCATTAGGGGTTTAGTGTCTGTTTGGCTAGGTGCAGGGGGAGGGTCTTTGGTCCTGGTTGAACTTGAGATACCCATAACAGTTACACTTGGTTCGGGTAGTGACAGAGGAATTTCCCCAAATTAAGGATTTTGGTTTTGGAAATTGTATTTCCTCAACCCACTTGCAGAATTGGAGTTGAATTATGATTTATCAAACAGTTTGCCTTACTCATGCTATTGCATTCCATAAATGGTGAAACTTATAAAAATTGGTTTTTAAGACCTTGTTGGCTATGTTTTTTTATTTTAAATTGGAAGCTTGGGGGTCAAGGCATTCCCTTGAGATGATTTGATAAGCTAAAAGGGGTCGAGGCATTCTCCAAACTTGATTTGATAAACTAAAAGGGGTTGAGGCATTCCCCAAACTTAATTTAATGAACAAAGAGGGTCGTGGCATTCCCCCAAGTTAATGGAATTTGTATAGCATAATTTTAAGGTTACAAGCATAATGGTATAACGATACTTGTGGTTGATTCCTTAGCAGATAAATCCTTGGTTAAATGGATGGGTTATGTGAAACTTGTTTTAATTGGTCTTAAAGGGGGTTGTGTATCTAGACCGTGAAGGTAGAGGTCCCAGAAGGACCGATATTGGAAAGTCACTTTTTCAGGCGTTGATGTGTGAGCAGATGCTAACACATTTGAGGATTTTAACTGAGAATAATTGCAAAGTCTTAAGCAACTTTTGTCATTTTTGATCATTTTATCTTTGATTTTGCAGTAGAAGCCAAGATGCAAGAGAACCAACAAGGATGGAAGCAAAAAAGTTGAAATCTGAAGCCAATAGAAGAGAAGAGTGGCTGACGACATTCCTGATAAGTCGTCAGCACTTTGATAAGTTATCAGCTTCATCGTCAGCCTTAGACAGAGATTGGCTTTCAGCTAGAGTTCGTGATGATATTCCTGATAAGTCATCAGCCTTGTGATAAGTTATCAGAGACACCGTCAACCTTAGACACAGAATGGACCTCAACTGAAAGTTGTAAGGACATTTCCTGATAAGTCGTCATGTTTCATCGTCGACCTTAATCAGAAAGTGCTAAAACTGAAGAATAAGCTGACGACATCTGTGATAAGTTGTCAGACTCTTGATAAGGTGTCACGAATGTCGTCACTTAATCCGAGAAATTGCTGAACTCTGTGATTTTGTTTCCATAATTAGGGTAAACTATTTAAAGAATAGTACAGGGTTTTCTAAGGAGTTGGAAACCTATTTTGGGACACACGTATATTGTTATTTTTCTCTCTAGTTTCTTGGCTTGAAAAATAATTAACTTTGAAGAGATTTTCATTAATATTTTGAGATTTCTATTGTGATCTTATTTGAGAATCACTAGTTACTATTCATCTTGTGGTAAGTTCATCTTTCAAATTATGAATACATCTAGTTGTTTCACTTATTGCATTATGAGTGGCTAAATCTCTTTAACCCAAGTTATGGGATCTATGGGTTAAGTTTTGGTAAGATGCTAAGTGTTTAAGATTCTAAAGATAATAGGACTACTTGATAATTTTGAGATTTTAATTTTTGTCTATTGGTTGCAAACGATAGATAGCACCTGCTTTGATTTTCTTGAGATAAGAAATTAAATATAATAGGAAGTGAATTATTGACAGGTACTTGGAAACACTAAACTTCCATTTAATAATTGACGCTGTAACAAAGTGGCTGAGAGCGGCCTAGAGTAGGCAAAATGCCTATAACGACCATAGACTCTATGCCTTGAGATTCAGAGTTGGTGAACGTGTGTTTCTTCGTATTTTACCTATGAGGGTGTGGTGAGATTTGGGAGGAAGGGTAAGCTTAGCCCTCACTATATTGTTCCTTTTGATATTCTTCAAGTAGTTGGTGAGGTTGCCTATGAGTTATATTTACCTCCAGACTTTACCGCTGTTCATCTAGTTTCCCATATCTTCATGTTGTAGAAGTATATTCCCGATCCTTCTCATGTGCTTAGGTGGGACTCGGTCTATTTGGATGATCAGTTGACCTTTGTGGAGGAGCCCATGCTTGTTTTGGCTAGTGATGTGAGGAAATTGTGCATTAGGGAGATTCTGGTGGTCAAGGTTCAGTGGAGGCACCTCCTTATAGAGGAGGCTACTTGGGAGGCTGAGAGTGATATACGGGCCCGGTATCCTCACTTGTTCGAGACTTCAGGTACTTGCTTATCTGTAACTTTTAGGGAAGAAAGTTCCTTAGTAATGGATATTGTAATGACCCTTCAGGTCATTTTTTACATTCTTGCTTATTTTCATTGATAGAGCTTCTCCATAGTCACCCCAATTCATTAGTGACTTGCCAAAACCAATAGATCCATTACCTGGTTGTTTGTTTGGTTCAGTGAACCACTTCTTCAATTTGAAGTCTTCGTTGGTCCTAATTGACCATTAAGCGAAAACCTTTGTAAACCAGCCTCGTATGTGAAATCCAACTTTGCCAAATTGTCCATAACATCAAAATTTATGGGGTTACATATCTTGTTTGTTCAAAACGGACCCCAGATGCATCTCGAGGCATTGGCCAAAGTTCAAAACCAAGTTCCAAGCTTCATCTATGCCTTGTGTTGATCGTGATGCTGCGATCGCGATGGCTAAGGTGTGGCCATGGTACTACGACCGCAGCTAGGTAGGTGGCGTGACCTCAAGACCTAAAGGCTGGACAAACCTATTTTAAGGTTGTTTTCTCAAAAATATTGGTCGTTTTCTTCCTTCCTCTTAACCTACAAACCCTAATGGAGTGTGAAATCTTCTAAGCAAGTCTTGTGGGTTGAATTGGAGCTTAACCAACTTGTGAAATTGAATCTTGCTATAATCTAAGGTTAAATCTCTTCTAGTTTTGTATTGATTTTATGATTTTTTGACTCAAAAACCCCAAAATCATTGAGGCTCAAGTATAGCTCCAGATTTGATTAATTGACTTAAATTCCTTGAGCGAGATATCTCTTAATAGGCAGTTGAACAATGGGTTGGTCTTGGAAACTCATTTCCAAAGGTGAAACCCACTTGGGGGTTTGGTGTCATTTTGAACCCATGGCACAATGGTGCCATAATCGGTATTGCCATTCTTATTGTAATGCTTAGATTGTATTGTTGATAGCCTTGATCGTGAAAAAAGAGGCTTGAACAAAAGGAAAGGAAAAGCTTTTTGGCTCGTGAGTTGCTTAGACTCAAGGTAGGTTAGTCTTATAGTTAGATTGGGTTTGATTGTAGTATAATTATTGATATCTTGTAAGATTGGGCGGTGTTTAGATGATTAATGGTCGAATAATGATAATTGGGATTAGTTGCTTATTATAGATTATTGAACTTGAGAAGTGTGATGCTTGACCCTTAGCCTAGAACCTTGGATAGTCTACTTGTAGTCTCATGAATAGTATGATAATACTATAGTTTCTCTAATAGATGAGAATAAAGTTGCTCTCTAACCTTAGGAGTATGTTGACCTTGCTAGTTCTTAGTTAGGAAATTACCTTAGTGTTGGGTTGACTTAGGAGGAATACTTGAAGAAGATTTCCCCGATAGGCTTAGTAAGGATTGATAAGCCCTTACGATATGATTTTGATAACTTATCCTAATCTGGGTAGATGTTAGACTTATGATGGTAGACTTTGGCATTCTTGGAATTTAGGAGTGAGACTTGACCCACCTTAAGCTTGAACTATGAAATCCATTATAGACCTAGATACTAGATGAATATCTAAATTACGTTATTGAGATTATTAATGGTTAAACCTCGGTGGTTGGGTTATACATGTGGATAATGGTTGGTTAATATGTAGACTTGATGGATTATCTAGTGGTCATGATATGGATATCCTTGGGAAAATGATGATTGTATATATCATATGGATACTCATGCTCATATTTATGCTCATGTTATGTGGTAATGCTTAATAGCAAAGTAGGATAATACATGTTCTCTTACATCCTTATTACTCTATTATTGTGATCTTGTATTTGCTTATTGATTCGGCTATGTATGTTTATGCATGTTGTTACCTTGAGAAATATGAAATGGTATTATGATGCCCGATTAATCAGGAAGATGTATTGATTTGATAATAATACTCGGTGAATCCAAAAGAGGTAATGATGTATGATGTTGCCCGATGAATGTGGAGGATATGTTAATGTTATGATGTTTCCCGGTGAATTTGGAGGATATGATGATGTTATGTTGATACCCGTTGAATTCGGAGGATATGTTGATGTTATGATTGATACCCGATGAATCTCGAGGATGTGTTGATATTATGTTGAAGCCCGGTGAGTCCGGAGGATTTAATGATGTTATGATTGATACCTATTTAATTAGGAGGATATGTTGATGTTATGTTGATACCCGGTGAATCCGGAAGAGGTAAAGATGTTATGATGTTGTGTGGGAAAAATTTACATAAATGCATTGATACTTGTAAGATTGGGCCCTGTGGGCCCAAACTGCTTATGTAAGTGGGACATGATGTCTCCTTTGGTAAATGATTATTCATTCCTTGTCCTTATTCATTAAATGAGAGGTGTGACCCTTGTTGACCCTAATTGGTAACTAGAAGTAACTTATGCCTATTAATTGGTTAAGGCTAATTGGTATATGAAACCTTGTGTTGTACCAAAGGCTTACCTAGAAAATCTATTTGACTTGGAATAATGGTTATGTTATGGAATTTCACCTAGTTAAGTGGCTCATACGATATCTATTTATTTCTAATAAATGACTACGACTTGACTACTAGAAGTCTGTAAACTAGTTGGTGGACCTTACTTGCTTAAAGTATCAGAACTAGTCCTTAAGGTTATAACATGCCTAATGATAATAGACTTAGTATTGCATGATAAATAACTAGGTTGACTTCTAATATGTAATGTCTTGGTGGCTTAGTTGATGACTTCTATAATCATAGCACTAACTAGAAAATGGCCTTGTGATAGGCAAATAATTGATAGTAGTGGTAAATTGTAGCTTTTCTCTATTTGATAGATATTAACTATAAGACTTGTAACCTAGTGGCTTATGGAAATACAGGTTAACTAGTTTAGACCTCACATGGAGTTTAGTGGCAAATTGGAGAATAAGTAATTATATGATTATGCTATAACAATATTGGTTTTGTTCTGATTAAATTATGGTATGGATAATGATTGTGGACCTTGGTATATGCTATGGTCGGGTTTTGCTACCCGCATCTTCGGTTAATGGTTGAGTAGTTGTACTTTGACATATTATTGGTTTAACTTTTGGTGTACTCTCCGGTGGTATGGAACGCCATGATGAGTTCCTTGTTGTGTTCTTTCTGGTGTACTTCCTGGTGGTATGGGACATCATGCTAAGTTCTTCTGCTTTGTGTTCTAAAGATGGTTGGCGATGGTTATAGTAGACAAATGCTTGTTATTGTACATATGAATTTACGCTTCCAAATGATACTCAGTTGGTATAGCGATTATGGAATATATTGATATAGTATGTCATGCTATTGCCTTAGTAGAATGGATATTATTACAGTGATATTGGAGGAGATTCAGGTTTGAACCTATACCTAAACTTTAAGTTATTGTCTTACTTTATATCGTCTTTATATTATAATTTAGCTCACTCGGCCGATGATGCCTACTGAGTACCCGTGTTATGGTACTCATACTACACTTCTTACCTTTTAGGTGAAGACCAAGGTTCTAGTTGACTTCGTTGAGCTAGTTCGTGCCGTGTTGACTATTTGAAGACAGGGTGAGCTCTTGGAGTCCGAGTTTCCCTCTTTCCCCTCTATCTTTATTTGTATTTTGCTTTCGAGACAAAAGTATGGAACTATCTAATATAGTTTTGACTTGGAGATTGCAAATTCCTATTGTCAAGTTTAGAAGTTCTTGTATTAATACTATCAGGGCATGGGATTTGTGTTTGAATAGCAGTTCTCTTTAATTATGAAACATTGTTGTTTATATATTGTATCCTCATATAGCGTCTATGTTGGATATTATTTCCAAGGTAACCCATTGCATTAGCTCCGGGTTACGATATCGGCTTACCTACTGGTGGGATGTGGTAGGTGCCATCTTGACTCGGAAATTGGGTTGTGACACATTAATGGTGGCAACTAGTACTCAAATTTGCACCAAAATGGAATAGAAGTGTAGTATGAGCACCAATGCCAGGAATCATCGACCGACTGAGTTAAGCCATAATATATATAAAATAAAATATGAGATAAATAATGCTAAGTCAAGTTAAGAGGGAAAACTTGGAATAATGTCCCAAATACTATAAATAAATAATCAGACCTATAGTAATAAAGAAAACATAGCTACCACTACATACATGTACCCTATAAGCCAATGAGTGCAATAAAGTAATAAACCAATGTGCGCCCTCATAAACCCAAAGGGTGAAATTAAAGAAAAGCAATAACCAAAATATATACTAATTAATCATATCTTGATATCATAACCATGGATCCTTCCATATCGTAAACACTAGACTCAAACCGGTTCATAACCATCATAAATACCTCTTGATGTTGGACTTGAACCAAAACTCATATCATCATTAGCTAGACATGAATCAGAATACATGTCATCAGTAATTCTGGATTGAACTGGTCTTACGATCATTAATCATGGTACTTAAATCAAAACAAATATAATCTCTCAAATAATAATCTAGCATTAAAAATCATGTATCTAACTGATGTGCCGTGGTTTCATGGCATTTTCGATGCTTAGACTTTTAAAATATGCTAGTATTTAGGTCCTTCTTATAAGATGTTTTGTGTTTGAGTTGCAGGAAACTAGGTTCTAGAGCTAAAAAGAAGAAAAAAGAAGTTGAAGTGTGTAGATGGACCGATAAGTTACCACTTACGATCCATAAGTGGGACTTACGCCCCTTGTAAGTGTTATCGTAGGTGACAGATCCATGTTCTAAATGTCTGAAGATTTGTTATGAGATTTGCAAACACTACTTACTTGGCGTAATTAGAATTTACACACCTCATAGGTATCATCGTATGTATAAGACTTGAAATCTATTGATTTCTCCGAGACTGATGGACCCACCTACAATCATAGGTAGTAAACTACCAATAAGTCGGTACGTAGGTAGTTGCCAACAAAGTTTTCCATTTTCATTTTTGTTCTAATTTTTAGGGTTTTGATGTATCTTATAATTACCCTATTGATGTTTTGATATTAGTTTATTTATTCTCTATACTTACAACAACATATTGATTCTGAGAAACACTTTTGATCTTAGAATCCATCGTACGTTGTTCTTACGGTTGGATATTAATTTTATATTCTAATTTTTATTCTTTAGTTATTGTAATATGCTTTCTTTCATGAATTCAATGAATGTTCTTAAAAACATGAGCGACTAAACCACCTAACTAGGGTTGTTGGAAACCTTCTGAAATAACGAAGTAGAGGTAGTGCAAAGTCATTCCTGAGCAATATTCTTGCATGTATTGTGATCTTCTTCGGTGTGATTGCTTTCGTGACGACAATAGATGTTAAAACCTGCCTATATTCGATACTTGCATCAAAATAGAGGTTGAGATTAGGAAAAGAAGATCACAATAGTAATTTCAGGATATCAACCCCTATATATTTAACTTGAGACGAAAAAGGTAATAGTTAATCTAGGATCAAGGACAAAGGTTAGCATGGCGATAGTCCAAGACTCAAAATTTAAAGAGTGAAATTTATCAAAGGCATTCACAATATGGTTGGTGATACATAAATTTTCAGATTCTACATGCAAGGGATTGGAATATTTCAATGAAGCACAATAAATCAACGAAGTCAGGAAGTCAAGGGAACATAGTCCTTGTATTAGTAACATATTCATGTCAACCTAAAGCGATCAAAATCAGTTACTACAATTACTGTTCTAACAAAATCCCACCATTTACTTTTTTGCATTTTTCTGGCCACTTTAGCAAGCTTGTTATAAAGATTTGACCTATTCCTTGTGGGTTCAACCCCAAATTTTATTGTGTTATATATTTGACAATGACCATATTATACTTTTGGATAGGTAATCTTGGGCGACATCACTAAACTTCTCAAGCTCTAAAATATAAATATAGATGATGTAGCACGCCGATAAAGTCCACAAGGAGCTAATATTAGTCTTGGCCTAAGGTTGGCCATAGGGGCCCACTTCTAATCATCGAAATCCATTCTAAGGCAAATTCTTGCCTGCTCTATATTAATGTATCTAACTTCTCTAGTAGATATAAAATAAACCAAGTTTTAGTCCTAAGATAGAAATTCTACAAATAGAATGAGTAGCTGAAATTATACAAATAGAATGAGTAGCTACGTCAATTATGCGTAATTTATGGTTCCTTAATCATTTAAAAGATACAAATTATACTAAATATATATCCAAGATCTAATTTCCAACCCATATCTATCACATTATCATAAATATACTACAACTAAACCTAATTTACAAGAAAGGTGAACCTAGCCTACTTAGACGTCGAAGAAAGCCTGGTGAAATCTGAGAAGCTTTTGCATAATGCCACCATATTAAAATGATAATCTACTCTTCAATATAAGAACAACGGTATCCATATTTAATTTTTATTCTTCAGTTCCAAAATCACATAAAAATCTCATACAAGGACCACTTGCAAAATTTCACTTCAAAAACTATCAATATATGCCTCTATGCTCAAGGAAAATTTAATCTCAAGAATGGGTTAATTTCGATCTCAAATAATGCTAAATCAAACAAACCAATAATAATCTAGGTATTTTAGGGATAAATTGATAAATTAACCATAAATTTAATGGAATATTATCAAGATTTTGATGAAGAAATGAGAAATATGACTTTACAATTACCCTAAAATCTCCTGATGATGTTTCTCCCAAGTTTTTACTCTATAGGGTTTTCACTCTTGAGACTTGTTAGAAATGTGTGAAAATCAGGCTAATGGGACATTTAATGGCCTCTAGATGCCTCTTAAGCGCACACTTGGCTACTTAAGTAGTCATCTCTAAATTGGTACCCGTTGAGGGCCTGACATATATCTAAAGCGACAATCCTGTGTTAATGTTACATCAACTTTAGTGGCTCGACTACCGCTAAAGTGACTTTTAAGGAAATCCAAGGCTACTTAAGAGCCTGACTAGATGATAAAGCACACTTCGGTATAGCGCACAAAGGGATACTTTAGCAGATGCACCAGTTGAGACTTAAAATTTTTCCAATTCTGCACTGAGCCCTCAGGATTACTTTAACATCCCATAAGTGCAAACAAACTATGTTACCCTATAAAATTTGATATTCCACACTCAATGGAACAATCAAAATTTCTATTCGAGATCGTTTTGACAAAATATAGGCCCCACACCTATGGGCTATTTTTATTAATTTTTGGCTAATAGCCCAAAATGAGTCTGAAAGTATTGGGACCCAAAACAAACCTCCCCTTAGTCTACAATTGATGTTCTGGAGCTTATGAGGCTATAAGAATTTGCGTAAAAGGTCCTTAGACTAATGTTTTTGCCCAATAGACAATTATTACCAGCGAAGATAAAAAATAGGGAATAGGCTATAAAAACAAACAAACTGCCCAATAATAGAACTGTCATCTCCAGCAAGTCATAATGAATTGGGTTGCAATAGAAAATCTCTAAACATTTATAATACATAGAAAAGAAAAAAATGACCTGAAGGGTCATTACAAAAGGTTGACTTATGGTCCTAATACAATTAGTTGAGGATTAGAGATTTGGATGTTCTCAAGATAGGTTTTTTGAAGCAGTATGGTCATTATGAGTACTTTGTTATGTCTTTTGGGATGATCAGTGCCCTGACAAAATTTATAAAGTTGATGAATAGGGTATCCCATCCTTATCTAGATTTTTTTGGGATTGTATTCATCAATGATATCTTTGTTTATTACAAGAATAAGATTGACCATATAAAGTATTTAAGAAGTGTGCATAAAAAATTATGGGTTAAGAAGATGCATGTCAGGATCTCCCTACTCGTGTTTTAGCTATATTATTCCTCTTTATTGGGTTATATTGTAAGAAATAATGGTACTATGGTTGATCATGCCAAGGTAGCGATAGTTTGTGGTTGGGCTAGACATACTTCTCCCATTAAGATTTAGTGTTTTTTTGGATTAGTGGGCTATTATCGGTGCTTTATGAAGGATTTCTTTGTGGCTCCTTTGACCAAATTTACTTAGAAGAAGATTGTTTTTTAGTGGTTACATGCTTGTGATGAGAGCTTTCAAAAGATTAAAATATTGTGACTTTGGCTCCTATCTTGACTTTTCCCAAGGAGTGTATGGGTTTTACCGCGTTTCTAGATTTTACAAATTTTTTTGATACTTGTAGAGTTGGTTTGGGTACTATGTTGATGTAGGAAAATAAGGTGATTTCTAATGCTTCTCGACAGTTGAAGCCTTATGAGAAAATTACCTTACCCTGGACTTGCTGTTTGCTGTTGTTTTATTTGTGTTGAACTTGTGGTGACACTACTTGCATGGAATTCATTGTGATATTTTCTTTTATCATTGTATCCTTCAGTACTTCTTCACCTAATGAGTTCTTAATATGGGATAAAGTCGATGTCTTGAGTTTCCTAAAGATTATTATCTCACTAATCTATATAACTCGAGTAAGGCTAATGTGGTAGTAGATGTCTTATGCTGAAAGGAGGTCAGTGTAGGGAGTTTTGCTTATCTTTTCTGTTGAGAGCGACCTTTTTATCCCTAGAGATTTAGTCCTTATCTAACCAGTTGGTTAGGCATGATATTTTAATACCCCGACATATTTGGGACTTTGTTGAGGCCAAGTATTCCTTGATGGAGAAGACTAAAGCTCATTAGTTTAAGGATGATAGATTTATGGTTATTCATTATAGAGTATCGAGCAGCAAAGCAAATATGGCATCTCATAATATAAAGGGTATTTTAATACTTAGTGGTCAAGTATGTATGCCGAGAAGGTATGGGCAGGTTAGGTTGATCTTGGAGGAGGTTCATTGTTCGAGGTATTCCATTCATCCTAAAGTGGCTAATATATATCATAACCTAAAGCAACACTTTTGGCAAGGTGGTATTAAATAATGGCAATTTTTCCACTCAATTGTCCCTTTTCTTCTTATTATTTTGTATTGTACATCCATTATATGGGGCTAATAACCCTTTGAAATGTGTTTGTTTCGGGTATATTTTGATTACAAGGAGTTTTGATTAAACAAAGGAAAATTGAGGCAAAATAGATCTAAAAGGAAGAAAAAAAGCTGAATTGAAAAATCTAAAAGAAAAATATAAGAAATGGTCCTAAGGTACCACTTAAGCAGCCTGAGGACTACTTAAGGATAGTCAATGTAGTCCATAGGTGTTTAAGCAATAGGATTGATCATTTTTTTGATCACGTAAAAGGCAGTAAAAGGCCGCTTAAGATACCACTATGACGACTTAAGTGGTTTGGTCAAAGTCAAGGGATTTGCTTAAGTGGCTATTTGAACTGCTTAGGCTATCATCAGGGAGAATCTAGGGCAAAGCTAGATTTACACTATGTTTAATGCCAAGTCATCAGACACTTGATCCCTAGATACTCCAAGATAACTTTTGCTTATTTCTCAACTTAGGATGCTAGGGTTAATGACCCAATACCCTTGGAATTGATGATTCGAAGCTTTGTATTGTTAATTTCTCAAACCTTTTTTCTTTTCCTTACCTTTTTTAGAATATTTGGGTGTAGTTGAATTTGACACTTGAGTATTTGTAGTTAGAGATAATGAAATAATATTTTGTTGAATTTGGTTTTTCATTTTATCTCATGCCTTTGTATTGATTTATTATTGTTTATTTATAAATGTGTTTGCTTATCTAAGTTTGTCTCACACATAATAAATTTATACTCTAATTGAGCTTGAAAGAGATAATTGAGTTAGCATTTCCCATTTAATTTGATTAATTCTTGAAAGAGCTAACTATGCTCAGGAAAGAATCATTCAGCGTGATTTGAGACATATTACCCATCTTATGAAAATTGTTGCTAGACATAGTAAAATACTAGTGTAGCGATAGATTAGAAATATTCGTGTTGGCACTTGGGAAGTGTTTGAAATAATCTTGCAAAGAAAAATTCATCAATAGGTCTAAAGATGTGGCATATAATCTAGATTCCAACCAATTTGCAAAATCCTCAATTAATCATGAGTAATTAATTTATATACATCCGATCGTTGATATAACTGATTCCCCATATCATTTTTCTTTATTTACCATTATTGTGATATGATTTGTTCATATTTTAGTTTGTTCTATTCTTGC
The DNA here is from genome assembly GCF_002878395.1 of Capsicum annuum. Taxonomy (NCBI): domain Eukaryota; kingdom Viridiplantae; phylum Streptophyta; class Magnoliopsida; order Solanales; family Solanaceae; genus Capsicum; species Capsicum annuum. The sequence goes on along the minus strand of NC_061111.1, from coordinate 110,631,713 downwards.
TTCCTCTTTACATATTAAGAAACCCCAAAACACTTGTATCGTTGTTTAATTTTGGAGAATTACTTTTATTCTTTTTATCCTCGATCTCTATCGCATTGTTCCTTGTGGATTAGACCCTGATTCTTATTGGGTATGATATATTGTTATCATCCATATACGTTGATATTCTATAGTGTATATGAGCATTATAAAATGACGTCGTTTTCGGGGAACAACTTGACATATTTAGTTAGTTTGCAATTTTATTATTCTTGCTTTTATTCAAACTTGTGAATATTTGTTTGTGATTTTTCTTATTATTTTAGGTGGACTTATATTTTCTTATACTTTTTACTATGACATCATGGAATGAAAATGAACCTGGCGGTTGAAAATCTTATTTTGATGAACTATGTCCTTATTGTGGTGGACCTGACTTTTGGCAAGATTGTTGCAATGCTCCTAGGAAAGAGGTGTGTGCACCAACTAAATCCTATAGGGAGTACAATGGTTGCTTTTGTGGTGGTTGAGATGAAATTGTAGTGATTGTCCCAATTATTGTGCCCCTCCTCTAGTTATATTAACGAAATGCTAGTTCTTCTTATGAGTTTGATAAATCTCATGATGTGGCAAAGGAAGAACAATGTGCCAGACACAATGGTGTTAAATCAATGCTTCAGATTATAATATATTGTGTTGCAACATGTGTAAGGATATGCTTCTCCTGCATCAATCCATGGCATTATTTCGGAAGGAATGTAAAAAGAAGAAGATCTGTGAGGAGATGATGATCTCTCAGGTTCCATGGTTGTGCTTGGTTCTAAAATTGAAGGGGCTAAAGAAGAGGTTTCAAGTCATACGATTGAGTAGAAAACAAGTAATGAATCATATGAAAATTTCCAAGGTGAAGATGTGGTACAAGTTGATGAAAATGAACATAGTTGTGATGAAGAAACTTTGGATTCTCTGTGAAAACAAGTTGAGGAGATGTTGAAAATTACAACAGAGAAAAATGAAAAATATATGAAAATATTGTCCAAGTAGTGGTACCTAGTCCACTATGGCGATGATGAAGTTTTAGAAACATTTATTTTTCTGCAGATGGACTTTTGCAAGAGATAATTGAGACCCAAAATGAAGAAAAACTTGACATAGAAGAAATTATGAGCCAAGAGTGGTGTAATATCCCAGTTTTTTGTACCCTAAATTTTTTTAGAGATTGTTCTTACTACTCAGGTTGTGACTCAAGTGACTAGTCGTGAAGACTCCTCATGAGTTGTATAATGCCTATCATAGTCTAACCAGTAAGGTTTCCCTAAGTTTCTATTTTGATCATGACTAGATCCTCACGAGTCGTGGCCATTCAATGTGATCCACAAGATGGGGCTCGTAGTCCCACAGTGATATATCTTGGTTACTGTCTTGGTAATGAATGGACCTAAAAAACTGTAAGGTGAGATCACGAGTCGTAGGGTGGTACTTATGACCAAACCTATGGGGTGGCTTTGAGTTTCTTCCCAGACAATGAGTTGTGGTGATGAATTATGACCAGTCATCGTTATGTGAACCATAATTACTGGTCAACAACTTTTTTGTATTTAGTTATGTCATGACCCGAGGCTACCCCTAGTCGTAACACGGTGCTTAGAACCACAAGTGATCCTAAGCTAACCCAATTAATGGCATGATACCTGAGCAACTGATTTATGATGTAAATATAAGATAAATTTGCTGAGCAAAAATGTAATCATGAGAAAGTCTGAATAAATGTAATACTGATAAAGTTTACTACATGATAAAACTGAAGAAAGAAACTTAAATTACATGTAATGACTCTGACTGACTATCTATGAAGCCTCTACTATATTGACTATAGATAGCTGGGACATGCCTCTAACTACCACTAATCAATACATATGAATAATCAAAATACAACACAGTACATGAACTACCACTGACTAGAGTTCCTGAATTAGGAAAACTCATCACCTACTGACTGAAAACTGAGAACTATTTAACCCTGGTGTATGAGCTACATCTAGTACCTACATGATGAACGATGTAGCCATAAACGCATATATGTGGTCAGTACATTAGAATGTACTGAGTATATGGAGACATACACTAAATCATGGAAATATTTAAAATATGCTTTAAAGCTAAGGAGATACCTTATTTACTGAAACATTCATTTAAAACTAGCGTTTGCCCCCTAAGAGAGTGTTAGTCCTAAACTGGTGGGTGACATATCATAATCCTACACTAGATACGTAGTTTTGGAACTTAAGGACTTCTACTAAAGACCCAGTCCTAATTGGAGGGTGAGCCCCCATCCCTAGGTTTGCTCAGTACTAAATCCTACTCCCAACTGATAGACACTGAAACTTAAGTTATTGCATGCACTAATAATGATAATCTTAGGTCATGGTATTTTGATAATAACAGTGCATGCATAATCATGAAATAATATTTAACATAAAATAATTTTGGTGAGTTCATTATAAAAATGATGATATTAACATGGTGCTAAAATCATGATTCAGGCTAACTTGTTACTTGAAAATGAAAATATGCAAGGTATTGGGTGTTCATAACCCTCCATCACTGAATAATCACAAAATACATAAACAATGCTTAAAATAGTGGTATAAAATCATAGTTGAAATACCCAATACATAAGACATTTCAATAATTTAGTGAAATACATGAACTTGAATATGGGGATAAGTTAACCTTGAGAAAACAAAATATTCACATGATTTAAACCATAGCTCTAAGTTTTTGCATGGAATCACTTTAATAGAACATAAGTAATTGAAATATAAAGCATGAAATAAACTAGTGTACATGGGAACATATGTTGACATGGATTGAATTCAAATTACTAGGAAATACATAGATTAATTTCATAAGTTGCATGGATAATTTCATAATATAGGATACAATTCATACTTTAAATAAAAAATAGGGTTTTTGGGCTCAATGGGTGAAAGGAACCCATTGGTGAATACCCCACATACCTCAATTAGATGACTTCTTGATGAAAGATTGAAATTTGAACTTGAATCCTTGAGTTCTTGAGAGATGAAACTTGGATTTTGTTCTTTGTAAGAGGGAAAGGATTTTGAGTCGTGTATTGGACCATTAGGGTTAAGATAATGGAAATAATATGTTTTAAGACCCCTTAATATATTTAATAATGATTAGGGATAGTTTAGGGGTGTGAAAAGACTTCAAAGCCCTTAAACTATGTCAAAATGGAGAATTTTTGGAACTGTGCTTTTGTTGGGCAGCGCACACCAAAAGCATATCTGAGGTTTTGTGGTACATGCCAAAAGTACAGCGGAGGATGTGTGGAACTCTCCAAAAGAACACCTCATCCAGTGGCTATTGGTGATTTTCATGCGACGCACGACCTTAGAAATGGTCAGAACTTTTCACTTGGATATTAGATTAAGGCGAAATTGTTATCTTTAGGAGGCTAATTCAATTATCTATAGTTTGGTAGGTCTTGAGATGAAAAAATTCCACATATGTAAAATGTTATACATGTTGAAATCTTACCCTTGTAGAATCGAATAACAAAATTTAGCAAAGTCAAATGAACTTATCTCAACTTTGATCTAAGTGAGTCCTATGCACATTTTTCATCTCATTAGCTCTCTTCACACTAGGCTAATGATCATGACACAAGTATTCAAATATAAATCATGGTATTAAAGTTTACACATGTAGGAATGGTGGTTCAAAGTCTAGCCTGAAAATATAGGGCATTACATTATCTCCCCCTTTGGATCATTCATCCTCGAATGATAGATAGAAACTTATTGAAACTTTAGAAGTATGGAATAAAGTACACATCACATATATGGAAATTAAGAAGGTAGCTGAGCTTAAACATTAAAACATCTATCATGAACCTGATTTTTGAGTTGACTTGACTCTATTGATTTTAAGGAGTTGATTCATGCCGAGAGTTTTGAACTCACTTGAAATTTTCATGATATTATCGTACATATAGAAACGCAAAGTGATAACCGATGCAACCAAATCCCAAAAGTTAGTGAGGATGGAATAAAGTACGTAACTTCTCATAAGGAATTATCCCTCAACAAAACATGTATAAAAATCAAAAGAAAAGGGCTTCATGGAGTCATCAAGTACATTATGTAAGCACGGATCATGAGACAATGAGACTTAGGTCATACAAGGGGTATCAGAATGTTTGAGCTAAAATACTTGGAAAACTGAGACTATTCATTGAACACTTATGAACTATATCATGACTAAATATCTGAATCATAGACATGATGCATGGGCTGAACTAATTTCACAATTTCCATGGATGTTAATTAATTACCTCGTGGAATAGCCATACTCATGAAACTTAAGATAGAAAGACTAGATGGAAAGAAGGAAAACTATAGGAGCTTGTCTCATCTGATTTCTGGATATATGAGCTGAATCATACAGAAGTTTATACTCAACTGGAGTATTTCTTCAACACTCTTTCAAAGAAGTTCCAATAACATTAGGGATCAAAGAATCTTGGGCATTCTTTAAATAAGATATCTGAGTAAGATTAGAACATAAGGATTGGTCACTGAAAGGTTAGAACATGAGGACTTAAAACATGAAAGAATAACTTTGACACTTAACTGAGGCCTACGGAATAGAATATCAAAGGCATGAACTCATTAAAGAGATCTAAACTAAGGACATACATAACATAATTTGAATTTCACTTGTTATTTAAGAGTGTATTATCAATACCTAGAACTAAACATACTAAAAAACATGAGTATATGAGTCATGAGCTGCATGAGCTGAGTTTGGAGTTCATGAATTTATGGAATATGATTCGTACTGCTTAGCAAATTGGAACTCCTTATACTATAAACTGCGAGTGTACATGATTCTCTATGAAGTGTATGAGTATGAGTTATGATCACAAAGCTGACTTGTAAGACATGAGTAGATTTCATGATAACTAAGATAAGAATGGTTTAGGTATCTTCCTCCCCTACTTCTTTTCTATAGTACACTAGCATCACTACTAGAATCTGAGAGCTTGACTTGGTTTTTGTTATATCTGAGAGCTTGACTTGGTTTTTGTTATATCACCTCCTCCTTAGATTTAAACTATCATTTTATGTCTATGGAACCCCTTAATAAACTCTAAACTAAACTGTAACCACATTACTCTAAAGTCTGAGATATAACAAATACACATAATAATAAACTCACCTTGAAAGACTATACTTGAAAGTGTAAAACCTGTTTCTAGTTCTCCCTTCTTTGATACAACTCTTTACTTTCTATATACTCACTAGTTATCATATAATAACTTGGACACTTTCTAACTTAGAATCGTCATGAGTATCACCACACCCTGAGTTCACACTATTTGGAACTTCAAATCTTCTTTGTTAGCTCAATCATCGAAGTTTAAAACTTAGATTCTAACACTTAACATGGATATTATCAAACTTTTAACAAACTATACTAACTTCATTCCTAAACACTCTCTTAATATATACTATCCTTAACTTTCCTTAGCTTCAACTATCATAACATACTTACACCCTTTTTGACAATATACTTGTCTTACTAAACATATAATCTGCCCCTTTTCCTTCATAGCCTACTAATATCACATATCCAAACTTATATTTTCCTTAAACTATGAGAATTACCATTACACTAACATACCCAATATCAATAACATAGAATTTCAAATCAACAAACTTAAATTCTAGCATACACTATTTCAAGCCTACTGGTTTACCTTCATAAACTAGCCCCATGGATACATAATCTACTAAATTCAGATAATATTATCCCCACTTTACTACTGCTAAACTTTTGGGATCATGCTTATAACTCTAGATTATATGCTATTATAGGATTCTGAGAAAGGATATAAGGTCACATCTGACTATGGCTTAGTGCATGATTGTTTCATGATCATAAATGAAATCCTTAATACTTTGAAACATAGAGGCACTGGTGGGATACTTTTTGAGCCAACATTCAATCCCATACCCATCTGCGGGGACTGTCTGAGAAAGCTTTAATCTGTAGAAATTTTAGCTAAACTATTTCTGTTACCTCAAAACTAAGGTAGAGTTGACATGAATGGAGCATGATGAGAATCTGTATAGGTTTCTTAGAGAGCATCTTTACAACATGATCTGAGATATGAAAGAAGGAAAATATTTCCAAAATAACCTGTATCCCCTCAAAGTAAAGTACAAATGTGTTCATACCATTTCGCAAGACTCTACTAGACACGACTTTATAGACAGCCTAGGACATTGAACCTTGTGCTCTGATACCAAGTTTTTCATGACCTAAGGCAACCCCCTAGTCATCACATGGTTCTTAGAACCACAAGTGATCCAAAGCTAACCTATGTACTAGCATGATAATTGAGCAACTAATCTATAATTTAAATACAAGCTAAATTTGCTTTGTGGAAATGTAATTATGAGAAAGTCTAAATAAATGTAATACTGATAAAGTTTAAAACATGATAAAACTAATGAAAGAAACTTGAAGTACATCTAGTGACTCTGACTAACTATCTATGGAGCCTCTACTATACTGATTATAGATATATGCGACATGCCTCCAACTGCCACTAATCAATACATATGAATAATAGAAATACAACACAATATATGAACTACAACTAACTGGAGTTCCCAAAATATGAGAACAAATCACCTGCTAGCTAAAAATTAAGAACTGTCTGACCTTAGTGTATGAGCTACATCTGGTACCTACATTATGAAGGATGCAGCCACAAATGCATATATGTGATTAGTATGTTGGAATGTACTAAGTATATGGAGACATACACTAAATCATAGAAATATTTAAAATATGCTTTAAAACTGGGGACATATGTTATTTTTTAAAACATGGTTGTATGTGAAAACTATAAGTCATATTGAGATATATAAATTATGAGCTGAAAATAATTCTATAAGCTGGGAAGCAGTAGAAACATGAATACTATATGGAAATCTCATGTAAAGATGAACATGCTCTAAAACTGAACTGAGGATCATGTATGGATACTGATCATGAAATCATGAACATGTAAAACTAAGAATGCAAGACCAAATATAACATGTACTGACATGACATGAATAATCTATATAACTATCTAAATAATTATTGAAATCTGATTACTTGGTCAAGAAAACCTGAACTGAAATAGTTTAATTGCTGACTGAAATTATGGGAGTTATCATATAATCAACATGCCCTAATTTAAGCTAATCGGGGTCTAACCTGTAACCCCGGTTGGAATGGTGTCAGTACCTTGCCACGGGTACTAACACATAGCAGTGTAGATATACTAATCGTGTGTCTTGAAAGACTATGGAGTCAGTCCTAAACTGGTGGGTGACACCTAAGAGAGTGTCAGTCCTAAACTGTCAGGTGACATCTCATAATCCTATGTTGGCTATGTAGTTCTGGAACTTAGGGACTACTACTAAAGACCCAGTGCTCAATGGCTTGTAAGACCCCATCTCTCACTGGTTCTGAATCCTACTCCACACTAAAACACACTAAAAGACAAGCTGGTGCATGCACTGAAAAATGATAATCTCAGGTCATAGTATTCTGAAAATATCAATGCATGCATAATCTTGAAGAAATCATGAACATGTGAACTGATATATCAAACATGAAATAATATTGTTGAGTTCATTATAAAAATAATGATATTAACATGGTGATAAAATCATGATTTGGACCAACTTGTTACTTGTAAATGGAAACATACAAGGCATTGGGTGTTCATAACCCTCCAGCATTGAATGATCACAAAATACTTAAATAACGCTTAAAACGGTGGTATAAAATCATAGTTGAAAGACCTAAGACACATGACATTTAAATAATTGAGTGAAATACACAAACTTGAACATGGGGATGAGTCAAACTTTAGAAAACATCATGTTCACATGATTTAAATCATAACACAAAGGTTTTACATAGAATCACTTATGTAGAACATGAGTAATTAAAATTTAAAGCATGAACTAAACTAGTTTACATGGTAACACATGTTGACATGGCTTCAATTCACCTTATGAGGGAATACATGGATTATATGCATAAGTTGCATGGATAATTTCATAAAATAAGATATAATTCGTACTTTAAAAAAAGAGGGTTTTTGGGATCAATGTGTGAAAGGAACCCATTGATGAATAGCCCACATACCTCAATTAGATGACTTTTTAAAGAAAGATTGAAATTGGAACTTAAAAAAGATGACCTGATCGGGGCCCTTATTGTAATTGGCATCCCAAGTCCAACCAGGACCAGGGACCACCCCCGATACCCAACCCATCTATCCAAAATGCTTACCTTGAGTTGGATGAACTCTAAACATATAAAAAAATAGTGTGTAAGCATAACCTAAGACTCTGGGATAAGTTTACAACTGTGACAAACCCAAACAAGTCCAACTGTCTAATACTCAATCGATAACTAATACAAAATCAATCCATAATCCAAAACCATGACAATATAAGTTCCAATATAACTATATATTCTCAAAATGAAAGAGGATGTGAGCCCTAATACTAATGCAAATACCAAGGCTAACACCAATACCGATCCCGCCCATTCGAACCCATAGTATTTCTATAAGCCGCTATCAAAAAGAAAAACAATATCTAATTGGGACATGCCCCCAATCATAGCAAAAACTAATATCCATAAATTTCTAAAGTATGTAAAGATGTCAATGATATGAAATAGAGCCTTTAGGAATGCGGAAGCTCACCACTTAAATCCAATAATGGATCTAGAATCTTATCACTAAGTAAAAGGAGTAGTATGGTCAATTCCTGCATTGCATGGGGATACAGCCACCTAACGACGAGTTAGTAGGTGAACGCTAACAAGTACTCACGATAAGGATAAAATAATGTCATCCAGTAAAACCAAGTAAGTCAACCACATGCATACAAACCATATATATTATATATATATATATCCATACTGGAAAAAGGAACCGAGTTTATCATAAATTTAAAACCATTAACCTGGGTATGTGTAGTTTAATCATCCTTGACCAACCAATGGGATATATGGGTCCAGTATAACCCCCTTAACGAGCCCTGATTTATGTAGTCACACGAACTAGAGATACCATAAGATTAGGGGATTCCCAAGTACCCTTCGCTCTCCATGGTACATATGTACAGTGTACTTAAAGGATTCCCATGTACCTCATAGTATCATTAATGGTTTCTATGACCAACCCATCATGTCGGCAAACATGAGTTTCTAGTGTCCATCCATTGGACTCGTACCTTCACAGTTAGCTATCAAACCCCACTATTATTGCCCAATTAAAACTATTTCCAACCAACCAAACCATCATACCATTTTCACTAACCAAGGCTATGGGTAGTGGTATCATCATACCGACTATAGATTACAAGCAATGTACTTACCCAATATTTTTATGTAAACAGAGTCCCATGTACCCATAGATCATATTATAAAGTTAACTTGGAGTATTCCCATGTACCCCACAAGTGTTCAATTATTAAGTATACTTGGGGAATTCCATTGTACCCTTCAAGAAAGTTTAATTAACCATAACCATGACCACTAAACCATTTCATTTAACTATTACAAACCATTTAAACCATTTATACCATTCAGGGTTTCATTACCAAACCATATCATGCAATAGTTCCATTGAAAGTCCAATAATATAGTAAAAGTATTATCATAGGCATTTCATCAAACATGTTGGGGTCATAGTGTTTCCAAAACTATTCCAATTACCAATTATCTATTCCCATGCAACCTATTGTCAAAACCACCATTAAAGAATTTAAAAACATAATTAAAGCATGGGAAAGTTTAACTAAGCAGTTAATATAAAAAATGCAACATATATTTGAAAACCCCCAAGACTATACAATAATCACTCCTTGAAAACATTGCATAAATCATGCCATTAGTTGGAACTAAAAATGAGGGAGGAGTATTTTGCCTTAGATTATGAAGATGAAGGATAGAAATCACACAAACAAGCTCCAAATTGCTCCTCTAGATGAAACCCTAAAATTCCTTTACCCAAGAGCCTTAAAGAGAACTAGACAGTGTTTCTAAGTGTTATAGATTAGGATAATAGGGTAAATGATATCCCAATGTAGTTATAAGTCATGGGGCCTTAATAGGTTAATAGGGCAAATGTCTAGATTACCCATAACTTAACAACATAAAATCCCTGCAGGTGGGTACGACTCAACCATACCGGTCATACCCTTCAATACGAGTAGTACTCGACACTCATACCCTAGACCTCCACACTAGTAAACATACGAACATACAAGCCAAATTGTATCTATGTATATGACTAGTACCCTTGACATGTACCCATAATAAAACCAAGAGAAGTTGAGACTGTCTAACATAAAAATGGGACAATATGACTGATACCCTATCTTATGACCCAAGGTGATCCACTGATACTCAAATAAAAGTTACTTTACTAAGTCTTAGATTAAGTGAAGGAAAAACCAACCATACAACCCATTAAACACCATACGACTCATACCACCCCAAGTCATACCCATTCCAGAAACCAATCCAACCCACCAACCATCAGTTATTAGTGTATGACCCTACCTTAAAAAACAAACATCAGTATATGACTTGTACCACCTAGTCGTATCTTATCCATAAATAATAAATCCAGAAAATTTTCTAAGGTTCCAAAGCCTAGGGTATTTCATTGAATCCTTAAGTTCTGAGAGATAAAATATGAATTTCGTTCTTAGGAAGAGGGGAAGGATTTTAAGTCATGTATTGGAGTATTTAGGATAAGAGAGTTGAAATAATGTGTTTTAAAACACCTTAATAATTTAATAATGATTAGTGGTGTGAAAAGACTTTAATGCCCTTAAACTAAGTCAAAATAGGGAAATTTTGCACTGTGCTTTTGCTGAGCGAGCCAAAAGTACATCTTAAGGTGTGTGGTGAATGAAAAAGCAAAACTAAGGGTGTGCAAAACATTCCAAAGCACACCTCATCCAGTGACTATTGGCGATTGTCATGCTATGTACGATCTTAACAATGGTCATAACTTTTTGCTTGGATATCGAATTAAGGAAAATTTTTTATTATTGGAAAGACAATTTAGTTATATAATATGTTACATCTTGAGATGCAAAATTAGACATATGTAAAATGTTATACACGTTCAAAGCTTACTCTTGTAGAATTGAATATCAAAATTTGGCTGAATTAAAAGCCCTTAGCTCAACTTTGCTCTAAGTGATTCCTATGAATAATTTTCAACCTAATGACCACTCTTCAAACTAGGATAATGATAATTATACATGTATTCAAAAATAAATCATGGGATTAGAGTTTACATATATAGGAACGGTTATTCAAAGTCTAGCCAAAAAATGCAGGGTGTTAGAAATTGGGGTCTTTTTGGCCATTTACTCTTATCCTCAATTTTAACCCACGACCATAAAACAAAAAAAGGGTCTTATTTTATATTTTACCAAATCAAAAAACCTCTCTTCTCTTTAAATTCCCTAGTCAAGAACAAAGCTAAGGTTTCTAAGGGTTTGTCATCTAGGACTCAAAGTGTGGTTTCTTCTCCAAATTCTTGGTATTTCCTGGCATGTTATCTTCTGTAAACTTGTATTTTATCATTATATTAAATGGTTTGATATTCACATGATTTTAATGTTTTATTTTGGAATTTGGGTTGATGGTTTTGTTTAAATGTTATTTCCATGGTTTACATGCATTTGTCTATGCTTTATTGATGGTTTTTGAAAATCATTGGGTGAAAGAGTATGATAAATTGAATGGGGGTCATGGATTCCATCAAAAATATTGATTTTGGTATTAGGATTGGTAATAACCTCAATTCACATTTTAAAATTGGTTTAAAATATAGCTATATGAATAATTTGACCACTTTTTATTCTATTACATTGAACAAAGGGTTAATGGAATATAAATGGTTTTAAAAGGACTTGGTGGCCATGATTTGGTTTTAAATTTGAGCTTGGGGGTTATGTATTCCCCGAAGTTGGTAGATAATTGGAATGACATGATTTTATAAGCTTGCAAGCATATTGGTATGATGATTCAAATGGTGAATGACTTAATAAATGGTTCATGGATAAATGGATGGGAATATGCATAAATGGTTTTAATCTGGGATTTAATAGGGTGGTGTAGATTTTCATGAAAGGTGGAGATCTCAAGGGGATCAATAATGGAAACCATATTTGCCGGTGTGGAAGCCTTGATCACTATGTGTATAGTTCACATATTATATGTACATATTTTGGAATGGCTGGGGTCATGGATTCCCTAGCCATTCCTTATATTTTCCTAGTTTGTGTGGCTTACAAATAGTGGTACCCTTTTAGTAGGAAAATCTAAACCCATATAGTTCGTGGGTTCCCTTAGCATGATTAGATATACACAGTCTAAGTTAATGGTTTTAAATCTTATACTTAGACCTTGTACCTAATCCTGGCATCTTATATATATATATACATACATGTATGTGAATATGTACATTGAGATTTATTTTGTTTTGGTAAATATAATTATTTTATCCCTTATATTGTGTTACATGCTAGAACTCAACGCTAACCGTCCTAGGACGCTTCATTGTTTTATAATGTAGGGTCTGAGGATACCTCTTTTACTCATGTGTAGTGTTAGGTAGATATTGGTTTGTCAATTTCTCAGCATTAAAGTAGTGAGCCTCCATCTTTCAAAAGGTTGGATATTTCATTACTTATGAATATCAAAATCCTATCAGTCTCTTTTCATATTTTGTATTCCTTTTTGTCCATGATCGGGGGCATATATCAACCTATCTTGGTATTTTGGTTTAGAGGGTTTTTTGATAGATTAAGGGTTGTTTTTTATTTGAACTCTTAGTCCCATTTGAGTTACATTAACTTTCTTATCTTTATATTCTAGTTGTTTTCTCTATTAATATTTCATATTACATTCTGGTTAGCTAGGCTTAGGGGTGTTTTCTCTTTCCTCGGTGGACTTGAGATACCCATCATAAACATGCCCAGTTTAGGTAATGAAAAGGTTATATTAGAACATAGGTTTAAAGTCTTTGGGTGTCCACAAAGTTGTGTCGAGTAGAGTCTTTTTTATAGGTTTGTAGCATGCTATATTTATTAGGAGAGGCTACAAGACATTTAGCAATGTTTACCTTTCTTGTGTTCTATTTCAGGAAATAAAGTCTAGGGTCATGGAATTTCTCTATCTACTAGTTTTCTTACATTTCAGATCTTGCCTCCCTGAAGATATGATGTTTATAGGAACTCTGCTAGACCCTTTGCCCCATATATGGGCAATGTGAAGGGGGCTTGCGCTATTTAAGAAGTGTAGACCCAGTCTAGGGTCCCTGTGTTAATTGTGCTTCTCTACCTGGGTAACATTGGTCCTTACTAGTCCTTCTCTAGTGGGTGACACTCATGCTCAGTCACCTCAAGGAGACATCTCCAATGTGGAGTTTTGCCATTGTATTTATCTATTTACTCAGTTAATGATCTCCCAGTATCACCAGTCAGGTTAGGGTAGTTTTTTTGCCCTTTTTTTAAGGTTACTCGAGTTTATCGGTTGAATCCCTCAACCTTCACTATCTCTAATGTTGAGGAGGATCCTCAAGGATTTATTAATAAGATACAAAATATTTTTAGGGTGATGTATGTTTTTAATTTTGAGGGTATGGAGTTTGCTACATATCAGTTAAAAGATTTGGCATGTTAGTGGCATGAAGAGTGGGAGTAGTTGAGAGGTGATGATATTGAGCCAACTATATGGAATGAGTTCTCTGGTGACTTGCTTTATCATTTCTTTCCTTAATAGTTGAGGGAATCAAAGACAGAAGAGTTTGTAAATCTGACATAGGGAAAGATGGATGTGATAGAGTATGCCTTAAAATTCCATCAATTGTCTCGCGATGCACCAAAGTTAGTGCCTAGAATGATAGCCAAAATGAGAAGGTTGGCTTCTGGTTTATCTCATGATTTAGTATTGAAGTGCAGGGTTGTGATGTTTAATAATGATATAGATATCTCCTAGCTTATGGTTTATACATAGAAAGTTAAGGATTAGAAAAAGAGGCAGGAAGCTATGGGAGAGAAGAAGGACATGAAATATAGGTATTTAGAGCATGGTGCCAATCAACAAGTAAAACACCCTAGGTTTTGACCCTTAGAAAAGTTCCTGGAATTCTATACTTCAGAAAAAATATGACTCCTGTGTATGAGTCATATGAATTGTATGGTCCAGTCGTATGCCGACCAGTGTTGGTTGGTAGGATGGATTTTGGTCACTAGAGTGGGTATGACTTGAATGGTATGAGTTATGATTGGATACAGATCATTTGGTTTGGGTTTTTCTTAGCTTAATTTTAGACTTGATCACATAAGTTGGATCTGAGTATGAGTGGCTCATTGTGAGACATAAGTCAGGGTACAAATCATACGTGGGGATTATATGATGGACAATGTTTAATCATTTTAGGATTTGATTATTCCAGGGATACGGGTGAAGGTTGCGGATTGTATACTTTGATACGACTTGAGTTGGATGAGTCGTACCTTGGACAGTATTGGGTCCAAGGAGAAGGCCAAGGGCATGAGTTGTGGGTACCACTCATATAGGAAGGGTACGACTGGTAGGGGTTATTCGTATCTCTATGATGGAAATTTTGGGTAATTTAAGTGGGGATATTCTGGACATTTCCCCAGTTACACTAATAAGGCCCCACAACTTCTAACTCACTTGGGAGGTTATTTACCCTATTATTATATTCATCAACCCTTAAAAAATCTTTCTAAACACTCTATAACTCTCTTAGGAGCTTTTGGGCAAGAAAGCTAAGGTTTCAACTAGAGGACTAATTTGGGGGATCTTATTGGTGGTTTCTCTCCATCTACTTTGTCAATCAAGACATGTTCTCTTCCCTAACTATTAGTTCAATCTAAAGTCATGGTTCTTATAATGTTTTTCATGATTTCATTATTATATGAGTATGGGTTTTGAACTATGATTTGGGGTTTTAATTATAAATAATTCGTTATGGTTTTCCATCTTTTTAGTTATATA
>NC_061111.1:110612696-110616469 GCF_002878395.1 Capsicum annuum | reverse complement strand
AAAGAAGAAAGAGAAATAGAAGTTAGAGATTAAAGAGAGGAAAAAAAGAAAGAAACAAAAAGAAAGAAACGAAAAAAAATAAAAGTAGGAAAAAATAGAAAAAAGAAGAAGAAAAAAGGTGGAAAACACAAAGAATAAAAAAATATAAAAAAAAGATAATGGTAGTGTTAGGCAAAAAAATATTTAGTTCAACGAGAAAAGTGTGCTTGAAATTTTTTTCTTTTTAAAAATATTGAATTCCATTTTTGGCGCGACTAAATAGGGACTGTATTCATATAAAATATGAATACATACTATCTGTAAAATAGAATACAACGGGCAAAAATCAAATATAGCGACTATAAATGATAATTCTGTAAAATGTGGATATGGAAGGTTGATTTATAGCAAAATGCTCCTATTTTTGAAAGATCCTCTATTAATAATAATAATAATAATAATAATAATAATAATTATAATAAATAAATAAATAAATAAATAAAAATAGTGTAGAAGCAATAGTAGCTGCAATGCATGGTAATAGTAGTATTAGTGATAAGAAGAATAAAAAATAGTAGTAGTGGGCAGCAGTATACAGTAGTAATGGTTTAATAATAATAATAATCTATCATATATTACAAGTGTGAAGGCCTTTAGACAAGTGAATTGAACTTTTTGCTCCTCATTAAAACAATCCTCTTTAGACAAAATCGTCTTTTACCCTTTTCCCTACAATTAAATTCTACAAAATAAATATAATAAAATTTTCCTTTACCCAAATTTTCCCTTACCCGTATTGTCCATATAATAAAATTTTTCTTTACCAGTTTTTTATTTTTACCAAATTTATCTTTTCTCCCTTATATTTTCCTTCACCCGTTTATGTTTTTTTAATCCTATTTGATTCCTACTTGGTTTCTTTCAACCACGCTTTTCCTGTCCTTCTATATAAATGCTTGAGCTTTTTTTCATTGTTCATTGTTGTCCTTTTATATAAACGCTTGGGTTTTTTTTCATTGTTCATTGTTGTCCTTCTCTATAAACGCTTGTGCTTTTTTTCATTGTTCATTGCTATAAACAGATGCGATCTTTCATTATTTTTCGTCTCAACACAGTTTCAACAATTTCAGGTTTTTGGTCGTTATATGATCTCTCCCTTTTTACATTATTAATTTAAACACAATATTACTTGTTATGCCAACTTAAATTGCTAAGCTTAGTTTAGCTTAATGTGACATGTTAGTTCACTATATTTTATTTTCTACTGCTGGAGAACATCAAAGTAGTTGGAGAAGGTTTTGTGAGTACAACCGGGGTCCTTAATGGTGACTGGAATATTTGCACAAGCAGCAAGAGAGAAAGCCATGGCCATTCTATGATCATCATATGTATCAATCTCTGTTACGTTTAAATTTTCTGGTGGGGTGATTATGCAGTAGTCTGACCCTTTTACAACTATTGCTCCCAACTAAAATTACATCCAGAAATGTCAAGAGTGAGAAAAACAAAATAATCGATGCAGTAAAATATCGACAATTTACACTAGCACTTCCTTATATAATGTTGAAACTCTTTATTTGCTTTCAAAAGCACCCAAATACATAGCATGTGGATTTGGTTACTTTGTATGGAGCGTTCTCCTCAGACACCATAAACTACCTAGGGAAACCTCTTTGCACATTTTAATCAGGTTAACAGAAGTTTAACCCATTATGCAGAGAAATACTCTTATATTGAAGAATAGTCTCCCAGGACCCAATCAGCTAAGAATTATATCTTAATCAAAACAAAGTGCTTCAATAAGATTTGAATTCCCAGGAAATAATGCTAGCCATACCGTCTCTTATGGTAGTAGGACAATCAGCAAAAAGTGCAACTACAGCAAGAGTCATGGCAACATCTGGCATTTTGTTCATGTTCACATCAATGGCACGCAAATGTTTCATTCCAGAAAGAGTTCCTTGGAGGTTCTTTAACCATGACGCTATTCTCTGTCCATGTAACTTCTGCCCTCATCTTCTCGAGGACCTCAGCGAACTTAACACCCTCCTTCACATAAGGAACATAAAGATCCAAAGTAGGGCCCTTGTTAGAAAATTACCTTATGCAGTTATAAGACTAAGTTGTAGACCAGACGTTGTACTCTTATTTTTTAGTACTTCAAGATTAAGCTTGTGAATAGAAGAAAAATAGGAAGTATTATGGTGTTGTCACAAATTCTTGTGTATAATATGATTGTCTCCAAAGTCTTAATGTGCAACTTCTTTCTCAATTCATGGAGAGTTATCAGTAAAGAACCAAACCAAATGAATAAAACAATACACACAAGCTAAAACCATCTCCCAGGCAGCTGTTCCTTTGCTCCTTATCTTTGATCTTCCTTATCTAAGCAAGGCTTCAATTTTAGGAGAACTGGACAACAATCAACTACCTACTAACCTTCTACCCTAATTCTTGATCTCCATATCTTTCTATCTAGGGTATCATCATAACATTTTTTATCAACGGTGCTTGGAAGCAGTAGTTGCAAAATTAAAGTTGAACGAGCAATAAGGAAGCAACAATAATCAGTTATAGTAATATAACACAAAAATTTATTACACCAAAGACAAGAGATAAAATTAGAGTGAAATATCCGAAGTGAAGCACGCTGCTTTTGCTAAAAAAGAGTTTTTATTATAGAGTAACACACTTGAGATGCTACTAAAAAAAGGTCCTATTTAAGGAATAAATCTTATACAAATCTTTCATAATTGATTATGTTCTTAAAAACTTAAAATAAGCCATAAGATCTCCTGTATGAAGGTGTTAATATTTGTAAAAGAGGATAAGGAATCAAGACAAACCAACACAAGGGGAAAAATTTTCTACAGGAGTTAAGTACTGGTTAATTGAGGCGGGGATAGGCCTCTTCCCGGAGTTCTCATATGATTTCTATGTGTGTTGAAACTGCATTCGTCATTTTTTAATGACGTATTATGAATAACTTCATAAAACCTTTATAGGACAACCCTATTAATCACAAATAGATAAGACAGGATCATCTTGCCTTGTTCTTTGCTCCAGTTCCCATAGGGCTGCCGCTCCAGTACTCATGTTGAATGCTCCAGGGTAACATATTAGTTGAGAACCTCATTTCATATTAAGAAGCTTTTTGTAGATATCATGGTACAATTAAGGAGAACATATAGTCCAATAAGTTTGCTAACTACTTAAATATGTGAACCATCATACCTCTGGCACTATACAACATTACCAGTTCAGGAAATCTTATATCATGACAAATTCCTATTTCGATGCGTCCAAAATCTGCAAATTGACATTCTCAGTTATGAGATTTGTAAAAGTAAAGTTTCAAGTAGGAATCCTGGAAGGGAAATGAAATAAAGAACCATAAGTGTGATCAGAAACTACTAGCTACACAAGTTAAGCTGAAAAACATAAGATTTAAATCAGAATTGAGCAGGTTAGAGACATGTATGAATGTGCCAGATGTAGGGTAAACAGTTGCACATTCTCTGCTAATATTTTGGGATGACTGATGCAGATAATGTCAATACATTTGACATGCCTGATGGACATTTACTCTCACTTCAGCTCTTATGAGCCTTTTTTTCAGCCTTCTTCTGCTAAAGATGAAATAAAAATGAGAAGAAAGTTACCGAAATTGTCTAAAAGAAACATAATCAAGTACAAACTGATTCAATTTGTAGATTAGAAGCCCAACAACTCATTCATCCTAGATGCATTAGGTATTGTTGAATTATCTTCAGTTCTCACATGAAGATCAAGCT
>NC_061111.1:110562806-110609696 GCF_002878395.1 Capsicum annuum | reverse complement strand
GGCATCAATGCATAAATATAGGTATATAATAGGTGCACAGACTCAAGCCAATATACTCACAACAATAATCATAACATCGCAAAGAGAACTATCTTATCATTTTATTCTATCTGCTCATTATGAACTAGCCAAGACTCATTATTGTATCGCTAGTTTACTAGTCATCACATGATCTCTAATTATCAATCTAACCGATTGTTCACATAATCATTAATCATGGAATAGAAACTAACCATTAATCAATAATTAGCCAAACCTAACATCTGGTCAAGGTTCACCATTAAATCATAACCGCCATCTGTTCACTATTCATTATATCAACTAAACATCTTTTATTAACTAACACCAATCAATATCTAATAATCGTTACCAACTAATCCTCATTATTAACTAGTCTTTGTTATTAGCTAGTCAACATCAGTAACTAGGCATCATTATTAACTAGGTATCATTATCACTAGCATCCTTTATCACCTAGCAATGTTAACCGCGTTATCCTTACTTAACAACTAATCGACATTATAACTTTTTATCAATAGACATATATCATTACCATCAATAAACCCATCTTCCTAGCCATGTATCAACCCTAGTAGTTAGCTATCATATTACTAAGCAAGTCTCATTAACTAATATATTTAGAAACTATAGTCACCTAATAGACAACTAGTTACCACGTAACTTATACCATAATTAGGAAGAACAGTCATAAGATTGCATTTCAGCTAGAATCACATCAATAACCAATATAATAATCATGAATGTATCGAATCTATGCATGCCATCACCAGTATTCAATCAGTGAAATCATAAGCGTCATACCACACCTTTCTCCATCCATACTGGAGAGATATGTATATGCATGCACGCACACACGCACACACACACATATATATATATTCATGAACTATAACCACATCCTCTACAAGGACAAACACTTCCTGAATGTCCAATCGATATCATCTATCGGCCCTCGACCTAATAATATGTCTGAAATAACTGCAATATCGTCATCATGACTTTCGGCCCATATACATAACTAAAACTCATCTCTATAATCATATTTATAAGTCATAACATATTTCTAGTCATCTCACATCTAGGAAACATGTCGCATATATGAGGTATAATATCAATAAATATATAATCATCTCTCATATACGAGGTATAATATTAATAAGTATGACATGGCTATAAGTCATTTTATATATAAAGGTCATTCACCATGATGATGAGGAATATCACTTGTCTTGGCCAACTATGATATCTAAAAGAAGATAACATCTCTATAGGCCCAACATTTCATCTAAGAGAAAAATAATCTCTAAGGACCCAACGTCATGTCTAAGAGGAAACAACATCTCTATGGGCCAAATATCAAGTCTAAGAGGAAATAGCATCTCTATGGGCCAAGTATCAAGTCTAAGAGGAAATGACATCTCTATGGGCCCATTATCATATCATTTCTATAAGCAACAACATTGCTATAACTCATAAGTCATAATCTGAGGAACATCATTACATTATACCAAGTCACGAAGTAACCTTATACTAAGGTTTACTAGTCTCAACTATGTCTAACATCTGCAACTAATTCCATAACGACTAACACAAATCTAGGCCTAAGTGGGTCGGACAATCCCTCTTCTAAAACCTCAATTTCCTTAATTAGGTACACTATGCCCCAGAATAGGCTAAGATATCTAGTTCAACTTCTAGATGTCAAGTAAGCCACATACAAGCCTAAGGTAGGAACTTCAACTAGAAATATGGGCACTCAAGTCAATTCTACCCAAATTACGATTTCAAGAATACCACACTAGCCTAATAAGATGAATTATACTAATCATGCTTCCAACACTAAAACCACATACATAATATAGTAATATATCAAATCCATGCTATAATTCAATCTAAACTAGGGAGAAGGCAATATGAGTCTACAAGGTTATAAACATACTCTCTTACGGGTCCAAGACTCTCATCCAATTTTCCAAAACATCGATAATCAAGGCTAAGCTATCTTTCACATAATCAATCCTAATATTCATAGCCATATGCAATACATATCATACATCATCTATAAAGGAAAGTGGACAGGAGCCTACCTCAAGGCAAAATTGCAAAACCTCGCTTCATGCACCACATGCTCGTCTTCACTTTACAATCCTCAAAATACCATCACACTATCTAAACGATAATTTACTCATCAATACAAGCCTAATGTACCCATATTGCACTATTGTGCTTTGGGTCCAAAAATGACACCAAAACCCCAAGTGGGTCCTATATATGGAAAATGAGTTTTCGAGACCAACCCATTATTCACACATGAATAAGGAATCATAACCCTCAAACAATAGGCGAAGACTAAGCATACTTTGGATAAAATCAAGCCCTAAGCTAAATTGGGGTTTTGAGTCCAAACTAAGAAATTCAAGCATTAATTCAAGGAATTCTTACCTTAATCTTCAAGTTAATCATGAATCAAGGTGATAATTAAGCTCCCAAGTCACCCCCATGACCAATTTTGAGTTATTATACTCATTTGGGGTTTCTAAGTCTAAATAGTGAAGGGGAAATGCCCCAAAAGCATCTTGGGACCTTTATATAGCCCCAACAGGTAAAAAGATAATGCTATCACAGTCATACGGGCGACGATCATTCTCCCACGATCGCACACTCTTGGCCGCGATCACAGTTGCACCAGATGACAACAAACTCAAAAATAAGTTTTTAACCCTCAAAACTTATCCAAAATCCAAATAACATGATCCAATAGTGAATTTTAAGCGTAAAACACATTTCAAATCCATTGGAATCACAAAACTTTCATAAGAGATCATTTAGGCAAAAAGTGGGGCCCACACCTATAGTTTCATCACTTTTCATAAAATTCGCTCAATAGCCCAAAATAAGTTTGGGAGACTTGGGATCTGAACCACGGGACTCCCTAGCCTAAATTCAATGTTCTGGATGTGATGGCGAAGTTGGATTTTTCATTTGAGATCTTTTCAACCAAATGTGAGTTCCACACCCATTCTTTCCAATTTTTAAATTTCCGACCAATAGGTTGAAATAAGATTGGGTTCATTTGGACCCGAACAAAAGGTCTAACTAGACTAAAATTGATATTTTGAATCTGCCGACACAGTTAGAATTTGCATCCGAGATCGTTTCACTGAAGTTTTCATTTGATGGCCATTTAGAACCAGCAAAGATTTCAAAACAGGGAATTAACTCTAAAAACCAAATGAACTTCCCGATAACCAAACCGTCTATCCCAGCAAGTCATAAATGACTTAAGGCGGCAATGGAGAAGCTCAAATGGCAAAGATAAGCATAAATATAGA
The DNA here is from genome assembly GCF_002878395.1 of Capsicum annuum. Lineage (NCBI taxonomy): Eukaryota > Viridiplantae > Streptophyta > Magnoliopsida > Solanales > Solanaceae > Capsicum > Capsicum annuum. The sequence goes on along the minus strand of NC_061111.1, from coordinate 110,606,343 downwards.
AAATGACCCGAAGGGTCATTACTGATTAATAGATGGAACCCTACAAATAGATATCTTACAAAGAATAAAGGTGAATCCATAAGTGATAAGGCTATTGAAAAGAAGTAAAACATCAACACCATTATCTCTTTTGATGTCATACAGGAAGCAAAAACAAGAAAAAAAAAAGATATAACAAGTCATGAAAATAATAATGAAGTAAGTACCAAAATTAGCTAGAAAAGGCATTCAACAATAATTTAAAGTCACAACGCTCTCCATCACCAAATAAAGTCTCCAACAACAATAGCTCTCCAAGAAAAACTCATAACACACCTGGTAACAACAACAAGAAAAACTCATCAGGGGAAAAGGACAACATTACAAATTCAATAGTCCCATTATCACCAAAGAAAGTTTCTATCAATAACTTTTAAGAGATAACATGTACTACACCTGGTAACAGTATCAAAAAGATATCATCAGGGGAAAAGGAAATTAGTGCAAAATAAAGTGATAAGTAGACAAGGAGAATGATATAGAGGTGAAGGAAGGTGATTTAGAGACAGAAGGATTTGGTCTTTGTAAAGACATTGTCATCTTTACACAACCTGAAGCTTTGGCTATAATAACTGATGCTACAACCATATCATATGTTCAGTTGGAAGTTGAATCAATAATAGAACAAGAGAATAATTGTCACGACCCAATTTACAATTCATGATAAAATATACCCTATCCCGCTAGTAGGTGATTCGAACCATAGCCAGAGCTGAGCGCAATGAGTTAACTTGGTGGAAAAATGGCCTAAAAGTTGAAAATTAACAATTAAAGATTCAAATAGCAATAATACAGTCATAAAGGTCTAATAGATAAATGGAAACCAACAAATATTTTTAGACACAGTAATGTCGGTACAAGAGCTACTACAATAACTATGAGTACTGAATATTCAAATACAATCCATTTTAAAGATGAAAGACTAGATATAGATACATAGAAGGAAAAAAAGAGAACTTCGACTCTAAGAGTTCACTCAATCTCCAAAATCAACTCTGTAAGAACATCTATTCATTGGCGGCAAATAGTACTTGGATCTGTACTAAAAAGATACAAAAGTGTAATATAGGTTCCAAAACTATAGGTACTCAGTAGACATCATCGTCGACTAAGCTAAATCATGATATAAAGACGATAAGATACAAGATAACATAAGCTAAGTCAAGATAAGAATAGCAAACCTGGAAATAAGCTCAGACACCGTTGTACATAGATAAATAAATGCACACGAGAATGATAACATAAAAATCATACCATTAAATACAAGATTGGCTTCCATTGGTCAATAAGTATGAAAAAGTAAATAGCCTAACGCAGGCCCCCATAAACTTGAGGGTACAATCAAGGAAACTAACAACTAAATAACCATATTACATCATAAACAATTCATAATGCTAGACTCAAAATGGAACCCCATATGCATTATCATTATTTTCATCAATTTTGCCAAACTTGAACCGGAACTCATATCAGCAAAACCATCAGCAATTGTCAGACTCAAACCAACACTCATATTTTATAAACCGTAACAATGAACCATCCTAGTGAGCTATTTCAATAAGCTAAACTCAATAGTCTATACCAATAAATCATAGCTATAGCCTATCTCTTTACTCATTTTTATACATCAAACTAAGAATCATATCCACAAGTCTCATCCATAATCACGTCTATAGGCTATATTATTAGCCATATTTGGAATTTATTTCGATACTAATGTTCATAAGCAATACTGTTAAGCATATCCAAATTTATACCTATAATAATAGCGACAGCTCACCCATCATAACTACAAGCCATCAATCATATCTATAAGTCACATCACATCTATGAGCCATAACATATCCATAAGTCCTATCATATATATAATCTATATCATCTATATAAGCCATATCATACCCATAAGCCATATTATATATATATACACATAAGCCATATCATCTTTATAAGTCATATCATACCCATAAACTATTTTATGTATATAATTCATACCATATGTATGAGCCATTTCATATCTATAGGTCATATCGTACTTATAAGCAATATTAAATACATAAGCCTATCTTGTCTATGAGTTATACCTTTCAATTACGTCAGTATCTATATCATTAAACATGTCCATATAGGCCACATTATTTATCATATTAAGTAGCCATACCAATGATCATTTGTATAAGTCACACCTCATATTTATAAGTTATATCCTTAATCATACATATGAGCAATATCATTAGCGACACTCGAAAATTAGCATCAATCCTTAAATATCCAACTAACATACTCAATAATTATATTCAACCTCCTCAAGCATCATACCTACCATTAATAAAAATATATCATACATAAATGAGACTTCAAGGTTATCACAAGTCTTGGCCTAAGGTGGGTCGAATGGGGCCTACTTCTAATCCATAAAAATCCTCTTAGGCAATTTCTACCCTAGACTAGGCTAAGGTATCTAAGTTCATTCCTAGATGTCAAGTAACCATAATTAACCCTAAGATAGTAATACTTCCCAAACATGAAAAACTAAGGCAATCCTACTTAGAACAATAGTTACTATGATAATTCTACTCTAACATGAACAACTAGGGAAGTTTCACCTTCCTTGAGTCAATAGTGTAAGAACTACTAATACAAACCATGAGTCAAATACATCAGAAATATCCACATAAGGTCAACATCTGTCTCTGAATACTAATAAAAATATAACTACTATAGAAAGATAGAGGTGAACTATGGATGTATAAATGTCCAACCGCTACCTTGGAAGCTCCAACAATCTCCCGAGTCAAGCAAACTTAGTCGTACTCGAGCTAGGACCTACACCAAAAGGGCACAGTAGGCATGAGTATGGTCCATTTATACTCAGTAGGTATCATAAGCCAACCAAGAAAAGTAGTAAATAAAGCATACAAAATATACACTAAGGGCACGTCACCTACAGTCAGAAATGTCCCATAACAGTCGCCCACACCCCTTGCACTAATAGTTCTACAATATCCACTCATAATACAACAATATACCAGATTGGGTTACAAATATACACAATATCACATATAAGTAGAACAAAAGAGGAACATGTATAATCAAGATCATCAAGTACAAATAAAGAAAGATAAAATAATTAGACATTAACAAGTCAAGATATAGAACAAATAGATAGATGAAAAGTCAATATGACAATACAAGCACAATATAAACACAGTAAAACAAGTGCACTATATATGATGATGATGACGACGATGATGATGATGATGCACGAGGTCATCGCACAACCTTCAAGATCATCGGACAATTCCTGTATACACCCACGGAGGCAATCCTCCCGATATAGGACCTATGGAGGGCTCGTCAACCCATATGTATATCTATATCCATATCTATATATCCTCTCCGGCACATCCCTCAAGGAGGATTTTATAAGATGTCACATTCTTTGTCATAAAAAAGTATTGTCAGTGTTTTTCAAGTGTCGCCACAGTGGTACCATTTTGTTTCATGAATGAGTATGATATGAGGATGTAATACTCATAACCAATCACAATGAGTATTTCCACAACCAACTACAATGGTATATTTTCATAACCACGTGAGCCAATATCCATTTATTATTTCCATTCATCCATGAATTTCCACATATTTCATATGCCAAAAGTATGAACATATATATATATACACACATACACACACACCAAAGATACCATAATAGACATTTTTAATAAGACAATACAGTTATTCAAATGTATTAAAGGCTATCAACATCATATAGGACCCCACACGGTCATACATATCACGTAATATCACAATTTCAATAATTATATCACATATAGGCCCCCACATGGTCACAAAACATAGATAGCCATTTTTCATGATTAGTTTCCACCCTTAACATGCATTTTATATCATCATTTACTATCCAACCCAGCCTGAAGAGTTAAGCCATAATCTACCTCAAATATCAAAATAGGATTGCCAGACTTCAAACCCATGACCTTACTTTCTATGAACGTCCCGAAATTAACTAAAATAAGGAAATATAGAATCTACACATAAAAAAATCAATGATACACATATTGCCTACTTTTGATTCGGGGGTTAAAATGGACCCTCGGAATGGGCTTTCAAAAAAAGGGCAAAATCGTAACTTTACTTTGAAAACATGTTTTCCACATTTTTAGGAACCTACAATTGAAAGCACAAGTCAAATCGAGTTAAAACCAAAGTTCAAAATAAAGAAAACCATTTTAAGCTTTTCCGGGTAAGATCTTTGAAATCCGCATTAAAATTAATATTGGAGTTCTTTTGAAGGTTACATTGATGAAAAACTAGTAATTATAAGATTAAAACAATATTCAAGTAAAAAAGAGTGAAATTCCTATTTAAAGTCAAGTCTTAAGATTTTTGGGGGTTTTGAGAAATTAATCAAGGAATTAGAGTAGAAAAGGCTGAAATCTCACCTTAAATCCTTTAAAGAATCAAGATATAGATGTTAAGCTAGCGTCCCAATCTCCCACAAGCTTCACTTTTAAGATTTCACACTATTTTATGGTTTACCTCTCAAGAGACAAGGTGAAAGAATGGATAACATGGGCCTAAAAAAGAGTAAAAAAGCTGCTATATACTGCAGAAAAATCTGCAAAAATCTGCTATAGTGCAGATTTTTATAAGTCCAAACGGACTTCAATGGTGTGTTTGGGATTCGTTCAGAGTTTGATATATGCAAACGAATTATGAAACCACACTAACTTCGACGTTCCGAATGTGTTGGCGAGTCAGATTTTAAAAAAATTATTTTATAGAGTTGACCCCAGAAACTCAAAATTATAATTTTCTAAACTGAGGGTCAGAATAAGATTTAAAAGTCATAAAATCATGCCAAATATGTTAACATCCTCAAATTGACATTTCGTAGCTACTGGCATAGTTGTATTTTTCATCTGAGGTTGTTTTGATCAAATATGGGTTTCACACCCATATTTTCAATTTTTAACTTTCTGACCAACAAGTCAAAATAAGCTCAGGTGCATCGAGACCCGATCCAAAGGTCTACCTAGCCTAAAATTAATATTCCGAAGCTGCTGACACATTCTGTTCAACGATCCATCGCACGAATCAAAAGATATCCACATAAATCCAAAATAATGCTCTCGAACCCATTAAAAATCACAATATCGCATAAATGGTGCCAAAATGCATTTGAGAACCGTGACAATCACCCATATAACCCAGAAATACTATAATGTAACTACAGGAAGGGGTAAAATAGTTAAATCACACAGAAATATGCATTTCACATATTTCATCAAATTTTAGGTTGTTACATACTGGTACCACTAAGAAGCATTATTTTTTGAAATAAAATAAGACACTTTTATGAATGTGCTCTCCTTGACTATTAGTCAGAGAGGTGAGGTGAGGTGAGATTGATATTGAGATATGGTATAGGGTTGCGAACCCCCCATAGGTCCTACCTGAGAGCTACGAGCTCAGTGGGTATATTCAAAAAGTCATGCGATGGCTTTCATTATTCATCTCATCTATATTGCATTGCATTGCACCTGCATACATATCTTGCTCGATTTTCCTAGTTTCTTTGACTAGTACTTAGTTTTAGTGTACTTTCGTATGTATATATATTTGTATTATTTCCATTTTTGTGTATTTATATATATTAGAACTGCTAATGGAGATGGTATGATCTACCGTTTGGGACTTTTGTACTTGTAGGTGACGTGCTCATAGTGTATTTTACTTATCTAATTTTATGCTTTGCTCATTGGCCCTATAATACCTACTGAGTACAAGTGGATCGTACTCACCCTTACTATATTTTCTTGGTGCAGATCCTAGTACGAGCACCTTGTGTGGCAGTTGACTCTGTGCCGAGGTTTCAGATTCTGAGGCACTGATTTGCTCCAGAGTTTGAGGTTAATTTGGACCTCATCTATCGCTATTTATTTTTATTTTGATATTGAGAGATAAATGTGTATTTTCTATTTTCAGATATTGAATCAGATGCTTTTACACTATGGCACTAGATTTTGAAATTGAATTTTATGGATTTCTTTCATGTTCTGCTTTAATTATATTTTGTGTTTGGATTGACTTCATTCTAGAAGTCTCGTCGTGGTGTATGTTATTGCCAATTTTATGTTTTCTTTTTCAGTTTGGATGATCGACTTACTTATTAAGGTTGAACCTCGATAAGTGTCATTTGATCATGATAATAAATTATATAAAATACAAATATTACACAACTTGAACCATACGTTTGTATCAAATGATACATGTTTGTAGAACTTGAACCATACACATACAAATGATACTTATTTATAACAAATACAAATGATAAATTTGACAAACAAATACTAAAGATAAATTAGATATATTCACGGCAAGATACTAAACAAACATAATTAATGCATATACTTGTTTGTATATAAATGATAAATTATATATATTCACAGCAAAATATTCAAATATAAATAATAAATTTATTTAAAATGTATAATTTGGCACAAAAAATATAAAATATAAAAAATATAACATACAACCAAAAAATAATAAAAAAGAACATACAAAAAATTGAAACAGGAAAAAGAATAAAAAGAAGGGGAAAATGACAAAAAACAAAAAAAAGGAAAAAATAAAAAAATACAAAAAAGACTACAAAGAGCAAAAAGAAACAAAAACAAAAAAAGAAAAATATAAAAAATAGAAAATAAAAAACGAGAAAGGAAAAATAAATATTAATAACCGAGGAAAAAGAAACGACAAAGAAAAAAATATAAAATACAAAAAAATTACAAAACATAAAATACAAAAAAAATAAGAAAGAGAAAAATATAAAATACAAAGAGGGTGAAAGCAGTGAAAATATAAAATATAAAATGCAAAAGAAAAATAAAGAGAGAGAGTAGTGAAAATATACAGTACAACGAGGGAGATATGTGAAAATGTTATAAACTAATATTGCAAGAATAAGAATAATAAGAGAGTGAAGATAGCGTAATTCTTATTTCTCTTGAGTGATTGTATTGAAGAATGAGGGGCTGAATTATAAGGAAAAGAACCCCTTTATTTATAGATAGAGACTTTGTGAATGAATCAATCAGATTATCACTCAAAGGAATCTGTACACGTTGATGTCACCATTCTTTGGAGTTCATGTATGTCATGATCTGAACTAGGGCCCGTCTGTGATGAGTATCTCAAGCCTATCATGGACCGGAGACCACCCCTTGACCTAAATCGAGAGCACAATAATAACAATAAAACAGAAACCAATGGAGATAGTAATGAAAGAAAATATTTCAAATAAAATTTCTAAGAATAAAAAATCAACAAACTAACCCACATTGGTCCACAAAAGCCTCTAAAATCGAAAATACCAAATAAGTCCAAACATCTCCCCCGACTATGATAAAAAGAATCCAAATTATTATGAAAGTAAAAAGAGAAGAATGAAATGAAAAACCCTTCAGAAGAATGGAGGCTCACCACTTCAAAGCAACTAAACGGATGTGCTCAACCGCTACAGACATGCTCAACCGCCTAACGCTGCACAGGAGCAACGAAAAAGTCTTTGGACCCTACATCATGAAATAATAAAGAGTTCTAGGATGGTCAGTGGGATAAGCATTGACATTTAACTCAGTGAAAGTGATAACATAATGCCATGTCCAAAATCAGACAAAATCACGTGCACACATTCATATATACCTATATAAATGATGCCGGGATAGGGTAAGGGTCATGAGCATAAGAGTTTAAAATCATTAACCTGGATTGTGTAGCTTGCTCCATCCTAAAGGCACCCATGGGCTATATGGGTTCAACCCTCCCCTGCTGAAAGGGTCCAGTGCATGTTAGCAGCACGAACTGAGGAAAAATCGAGGAAAAACTAAAGCAACCATAGGCAATAGCCATTTCATATATATATATATATATATATATATATATATCAAGTGTGTATCAAGCACACAATCATATAGACCCCCAACACTGGAAAATATGGTTTTCAGTGTTCCTCCTCCTAGGACTTACACCTTCACAGTGAGCTACACAATTTCTTTTAAGCCTTAATTAAAATCACTTTGCACATAGTTCCAACAATTAAGCCATGAGTCATTCATTAAGGCATTTACCACTTGGTATCGGCATACCAATATGCTTGCAAGCTTAATTAAACATGCCAAACTAATTCACATATCCACATTGACTATCAAGTTCCATTTAAAATTCAATACATGGTCACTAATGCCTTCCAAATCCATTTTTATATCCATTTATCAATTAATGCAATGCATTGGGTTCAAAAATAAGTTAAACCATGTAATTTATTTATGTTCAAAACAAGTTTACAAGGTGGTTAGGGTTAATACAATTATCAAGTCAAATTTAATCCAATTTGGGGAAACTCATGTTCCTATTCTAACCATTTAAACAACGTATCAATTCAGTCCCAAAAACATCAATTTAAAGAATGAATAATCAATTTAAAATATAAGACAAGTAATTCAATCAGTAATAACCAAAATCCCTCATCCCAATTTCAAAACCCACAATTTAAATCACATGAAATCCATTTAATTAATGACACAATGTAAAATTAATTTTTAGGAAAGAGAAACATGCCCGAAACACATAAGAAATTAAAGTCATTTTGAAGTTTGGAGTCCGGAGTAGTGATTTCTTTAAAAACCCTTGAGCTTTCTTGGGTGGATAGTTAAAGATGAATAAAGTAAAGTTTGATCTTTGAAAACTAAAAGAAAAGAGCTCCTTTTATGTTTATAAGTTGTACAAGGGATAAAAAGACCAAAAGTCACTTACCCCAAGTGAAAAAATAAAACTAGACAAAATTAAAACATTGGCGTGGCACGCCAATATCACAGAGGTTAGCCTCCGTGCCACGCCAACATCACAAATGTTAACCTCCGTGACACGGCCTTATCGTGGAACCTCACTGCCTTGGGGTCCCAAAATGATCCCGAACCCCTTCCAAAAATTCTAAAACTTTTCTAAGTTACCCTTTTAGCATCCTTAAACATAATTCAAGTCAAAAATTGATTTTACACATGTGGGAAGGTAAAAAATAACATGATCAAAATTTTAAGGGGTCTCACATTATTCCCCCTTTAGGATCATTCCTCCCCGAATGATGAGTTATGACACTTTTAGCACGAGAATAACAAGAATACACCAGAATCAATTGACAAACTCAGAAAGTGATAAGAGGAAAATGAAACTCATACCTTAAGAACTTTCAACCAACATGGGGAACTAGAATAGGTATTTGGCCTTTATATCTTCCTCAGCTTCCCATGTAGCCTCTTCTAGCTTTTGGTTTCCCCTTCTTTCAAAATCTCATGACTCCTTTCATAGGAGACACCTTCAAGAATACTCAATCACTTACTTCAAACTCCAATTCTCTTTACCTTACATCAACATAAGAATTTTGGCGACTCTGAGCAGTCTTAAGTCTTTCTATAATCACTTTAACCTTCTCCATGATTTGGTGAAATAAGTCAGGACCAAACAACCTAGTCTCACTAACCTCAAACCATCCAATAGAAGACCTACACCTTCTATCATAAAGAGCCTCAAAAAGAGCCATTTGGATGCTAGAATAATAAATATTATTGTATGCAAACTTAATAAGAGGTAAATGATCCACCCAACTTTCCTTAAAATCAATAACACAGGACCTTAGCATATCCTTCAAAGTCTGAATAGTATGCTCCGCTTGTCTATCCATTTGAGGGTGGAAAACAGTACTAAGGTTCACTTGAGTACCCAAACCTTTTTGAAACAAACCCCAGAAGTGACATGAAAATTGCGTACCTCAGTCTGAAATAATAGGCATTGGCACACCATGCAACTTTACAATCTCCTGAACGAACAACTTAGCATAATCATCTCCTGAGCAGGAAGTCTTCATGGGCAAAAAGTGAGCGAACTTAATCATTCTATCTACAATGACCCAAATTAAATCATACTAATTATGAGACTATAGAAGACCTATAATAAAATCCATATTAATCATCTCCCTCTTCCACATAAGCAAATCTATCTCTTAAGTCATGACACCAGGTCTCAAGTATTCAACCTTACCTTGCTGACAAACTATGCATTTGACAACAAAATTTGCCACATCCCTCTTCATATTGTTCCACCAGTAGATTTACTTCAAATGGTGATACATATTTGTTGCACTCAGAAGAATCATATATCTGGACTCATGAGCCTCAGTCAAAATCCTTTCCTGCAACCCATCAACATCAGGAACACACAACCTACTTTGATGCCTCAAGATTCCATCTTCCCCAATCTCAATAACCATAATCTTTTGCTGACCCACCTCATACTTAATCTATATAAGTATGGCATCCAAAGCCTGCTTCTCCTTTACTTTAGCACTAAGAGAATATTTAACTACTTCTTGAACAATGACTTCTCCATTCTCAGAGTCCAAAAGAATAACTCCCAAGTTTGCCAACCTATGAATATCCTTTAGTAATCCTCTTTTCTCCTCATTAACATGGGATAAGCTCCTCGTAGATAACCTATTAAGAGCATCAACAGTAACATCAACTTTACCTAGATGGTAGTGAAGACTCATGCCATAATCCTTAAGCAATTTGAGCCATCGCCTCTGCCTGAGATTCAAACCCTTCTGAGTGAACACATACTGCAAGCTCTTATGATCCAAATAGATATCCACATACACCCCATACAAATAATGACACCAAATTTTTAATGTAAAAACCACAACTACCAACTCTAAATTGTTAGTTAGATAATTCCTCTCAGTGCTTAGAAGCATAGGACATAACCTTGACATGTTGCATCAAGTCATAACCTAGTCCTACACGGGATGCATCGCAAAACACAACAAAACTATCAGTACCCTTTAGCAAGGTCAAAACTAGCACAAAAATCAAATTATTCTTCAACTTCTTAAAACTCCCCTCAAAAGCATCGAACCATAAGAACTTAACCTTCTTTTGAGTAAGCCTTGTCAACGGAGCAGCAATAAAAGAGAAGTTCTCTACAAAGCTCCTATAATACCCAGCCAAGCCCAAGAAACTCCTAATGTTTGTTGGATTCGTGGGTCTAGGCCATGTTTTTAACTGCCTTAACTTTTTATGGATCTACCTTGATCTCCTCACTAGAAAAAACATGCCCCAAAAAGGTCATAACACTTAACCAAAATTCACACTTAGAAAATTTTACATACAACTTTTGATTCTTAAGAGTCTCCAACAAAATTTAGAGGTGATTGACATGATATTCCTTACTCTTAGAGTACACCAAGATGTCATCAATAAAAAATACCATATATAAGTCAAAAAACTACCTGAACACCCAATTTATAAGATCTATGAAAGAAGCCAGAGCATTAATCAACCCAAATAATATAACCAGGAACTCATAATGAATATACTGGGTTTGGAAATCAGTCTTGGGAATATTGAACTCCCTAATTTTCAAATTATGTTAGCCCGAGCAAAGATTAATCTTAGAGAAACATCTAGCACCCCAAAGCTGATAAAAAAAGGTCATCAATCCTAGAAAGAAGGTACTTATTCTTTACTGTCATCTTATTTAACTAGCGATAATCTATACACATCTAAAGAGACTGTTATATGTAGTTTTGATGATAAATAGCTAAACTGTAAGGGACCAGGTCCCTGGATATGTAAGATACAGTATAGCTGGTATGCGTAGTCTACATAGTTTCGTCATCTTGTATAACAGACTTGCATGTGCAATTTTGTACTGATTAGGATAGCTGGTCCAATAATCTTTCAGCCCTAATTATCCTTAGCTATAAAAGTAAAGAGAGGCCTCTTCATCAAGGTTGAAAGGTATGGATAATAATGATGTTAATTGAGAATGACAATTATTGATCCCAAATCAAGTAGTGGACCAACAAAAATCGTCATGTTTGAGTTCTCAGGGACTTAGTCCCAAAGAAATTCATCTTAAAAGAAGGAACTTGAAGCAGTATGAATGAATCAAAGACTTGCACCTAGTTCTCATTACTAATGACTGATCTCTTAATAATTCCAAAAAGCTGGTACGCTGAGGATAAAAAGTTGAAGCAAGTAGTGATTCAAATTGACCTGACCTAACATGTGAATTAGTGTCTCTTCAAAAAATTGGCTATGTTCAGGATGTAGGTATCCTTGGTAAAGTAAGTGCATATTAGTCTAAGTCAGTACCATACCCTTGCAGGTATACACCTATGGGAACTACTTTGAAAGTGGACAAATGTGACTTGCACAAATTTGAAGATTCAGTCAAAGAGGAGAGGGACATGTTCTTATCTCTTAGGTTAGTATCAGTATAGTATGATTTAATAATCATAAAATGTTTTCTCTATGTGTTTTTTTTTCTCTAAACAAAATCTTTTAACTCCTTTGTAATATGAAGAGTTGCTCTTATTAGGATCAGATATGTCATTTCAAAAGGAATATTCTTTGATGACAAAAATCACCTCTTCAAAATGCTAAATCAGTCAATTTCTATTCTTACTCTCAACTCATCACTCTTTGCCTCCTTTAAACCAAAATGGTCCTTATTACTCTCTTATAAAGCCAAATAACTGACATCACTACTTCATCAAACCCAGCTAAAAACCTTAAAGTAGATAAGACTCCAAAAAATCAAATTGAATATGACCTCATCAAATATCTTGATCCTTTGCAACCAAAGCCATAAAAATCTTTTCCTTAAGGGGGAGGGGGATTCTGAGGGACCTGGTCCCAAGAATAGAAAAATTACAATTAAAAAATAAGAGGAAAGTAATGAGACCAAGGAAAGAGATGAAGGATATGGACAGTTAAAGAAGGAATAAAATGCTGATGACTCTAAGGGCTCTGTCTGAAAGAACTTTTAATCCTAAGATATGTGAAAAGCCTGGAATGATGGAAGTTGGTAAAGTATGCCAGGCGCTAAGGATGGCTATATCTATTGGATGAACCAACACCAATGGTTTTTGAAAATGAGGTAAGGGAATTTTATAACACTATAGAATTCTCAGAAGATGGGCTAAGTCTGAATGCCCAGGTGCAAGGAAAACTTATCAATCTAGATGAAGAATCATATGGCAAGATCTTAGATGTACCTATAATAAGTGTGAGGATAGTTGTGAAGCAACAACTCTTATTTGAGCTCATGATCAATGCATCAAAGATAGAAGGAACATCGATAGCTGCAACAAAAAAAAAGTTCTTAAAAATAAGAATCAACTAATATTTGAGTTCATCAATAAGGTCCTGATACCAAGGTTAGGAAAGAGAACAAATGCCTCTATTATTGATTTGTTCTTAATTAAATGTCTAATTAAGGTTGAGTTAAGAAGACTACTAGAGCACATGAATAAGGTAATTTGTGAGAAGGAAGAGAAACATGGAATGCCATATAGAATCAGAAATCCTCTGAGAGACCAGGTGCCACTGATGAACTTGCAAATAAAGTGCAAAACTGTAGAAAAAAGTGGCAGAACTAACTGGTGAAGTTCAAGCATTGAACTCTGAGGTGAACGACCTTACCAACTAGTTGTTGGATACTCATATCACTGATAATTCAAGAATGGAGTTGCTGCTTAAGTCCTTTCCCAATCCTCCCTACTCCTAAGCCCTGTTATACTCATTTGCTTATCAACCTTGTGTCAGCTTTATATCCTGGTTCTCATAATGGCTTTTAAAGACATTTATTTTAATGGTGATTATTCGAGCTTACTAAACTAGTACTGACTCTTGTGAATGAATAAATCTTATTTTGTGTACCTCATTTGTGTTATTTGTTTTTAAAATATTCTTCATACTAGTGTTTCCCCAGAGGTCATGAGTTAACTAATTTATGCTTAATTTACTCTTGGTTTTTTGTTCTCACTTTTCAATGATGCCAAAAGGGGTAATACAATTGAGTTCATGTAGTAGGGACAAGTTTAAGTTGTAGATTTAAATTTAAAATATGCTGATGGGGGAAGTGTGCAAATGCACTAAAAGTAGGTGCATGATGATTGGGGAAAGGAATCATGGTTTTTGTTGAAATTGACAATAAGGGACCAGGTTCCTATGTTGCATGATGGTGATGGAGGAGGCATGATGACAGAGGGAACATTCATCTTCAAGTGGTAATTACACTGCTTAAATATGATGAATGTGCATTGATGCTAAAAGTTGAATGGTCAGTTTGTCATCATAACAAAAGGGGAAAATTGTTATATGTAGTTTTGATGATGAATAACTAAACTGCAAAGGACCAGGTCCTTGGATGTGTAAGATACAATATAGCTGGACTGCGTAGTCTGCACAATTTTGTCATCTTGTGTAACAAACTTCCAGGTGCCATTTTGTACTGATTAGGATAGCTGGTCCAATGATCTTTCCTCATCTATCTTCATCAAGTGGTTTTTTTGCATAAATACAAAGAGTGAAGTGAGGCAACAAAAACTTTATTCCAAGATTACTCAAGCATTTCTCATGTTCTTATCTTTGAAACATGCTTAAAGAGTGAGTGAGTGTTCTTGAGTGCTGATTTGCAACTGAACTACTCATGCTATAAGGTTAGTGTTTCTTTTCTGAGTGCTTAGGTAGAGTTACCTAATGTGAGGCTGATTAGAGTTAATCAGCGTAGAGAGTCCTTGGTAGAGTTACCAAAATGAGGTTGTAGTAGAGTTGCTATAAGTGAAAGAAGCCTAGAGGTAGGATTAAATTTAGAATGTAATCAGGAGGTTGATTATAGTGGATTTCTTTGGTGCTTGTGAGGGTAAGCCGTGGTTTTTCCCTTTCTGGATTTCCACGTTAAATCTTGTGGGTTGAGTCTTTTCTACACTGCCTTTAGTTTTCCCGCACTATATTGTTTGATTGACTATGATTGCGTTAAGGGAGATGGTCCTTCACTGTGTGGTGTAACCCCCAAGGGTTCAACAGATACACATTCTTCTTTTACACGAAAAACACAAGAGCACCCTATAGGGAAACACTAGGATTAATGATCCCTTTACCAAGCTGATCTTTTAATTGCTCTTTTAGCTCCTTTAATTCAGCCGGAACCATTCTATAATGAGAAATGAAAATAGGATGAGTATCCGATAGAATATCAATCATAAAATCGATTTCTTTATCAGGGGGAATTCCAGAATGATCATCAGGAAATACTTCAGAAAATTCATTAATCATAGGGACAAATTGCAAAGGACTTTCAGAATTAGAATCCTTAACCTAAACTAGATGATACAAACATCCTTTTGAAATCAATTTCTAAGCTCTGATATAGGAAATAAACTTCCCTTTGGGCACTAAGGAACCCCCTTCTATTCAATCGCCGGTTCATTAGGAATGTGAAAATTAACCTTTCGTATTCTATAATCTGGAGAAACATAGCATATATGAAGCCAATCCATCCCCAAGATAACATCAAAATCCAAAATATCCAACTCTATCAAATCCACCAATGTCTCCTTATGAAGATAGACACCACACAATCCTTATAGGTTTTTCTAGCAACTATGGAATCATTGACCGGAGTAGAAATAGAAAAGGGATCAAAAATACTTTTAGGACCAAAACCAAAATGCACAGCCGCATAAGAGGTCACATAATATAGGGTAGAATACAAATCAATCAAAAAATAAACATCATGGGAAAAGAGCTGCAATATACAAGTAACAACATCTGGAGATCCCTCAGATTCCTAGTGAGTAGCAAGTGCATAGAGAAATTACGACCAACGTTGATACTAGTAGTAGCACCCTTGGTGTAAGAACTGAGGATGTGGTAACCAAAACTGTATTAGCCAAGTGGAAACCCTGGCTGAAGGACAATCTCATTGCATGTAACCCATCTAACTATAATTATAACACCTATTTCTCCCCTCTTCATAATATCTATGGTGAAGGTGCCCAAAAAAATGACAAGGAGGATATGGTGGGGCTAAATAATCTCCACTAGACTAGGTTATAGAAGTTTCATAACACTAGACTCTATAGCTTGAAATAGAACACAAGAAAGAAAAACATTTCTAAATGCCTCGTAGCCTCCTTCCTATAAGTGTGGTGCACTACACACCCTTAAAATGACTTGAATCAACATAACTTTGTGGATACAAAACGACTCTAAACTTGTCTCTGATACCAAGCTTGTCAAGACCCAAACCAGGGCATGGCCGTGACGGGTATCTCAAGCCCACCATGGATCGGAGACCACCCCCTTGACCTAACCTCAAGAGCACAATAATAACAATAAAATGGAAGCCAATCAAGATAGTAATAAAATAAAATATATCAAATGGAAGTTCTAAGAATTCAAAATCAACAAACCAACCCATACTTGTCCACGCTAATATCGCAGACCCTCACTGCCTCAGAGTCCCAAAATGACCAATAACCCATTTTAAAATTTTTCTAAATTACCCTTTTAATATCCCTAAACATAATTCAAGTCAAAAATTGATATTACGCATGCAGGAAGGTCAAAAATAAAATGATCGTAATTTTAAGGAGTATCATAATGTATGTAGAAAAGCTTTTGACAAATGTGCTTCATTATATCTCCCTTTATGAACTTTCCATTTAGTTGGGCAATGCATGATTCTTGACTTGCTTCATGAATAGTTATTATCTCAACATGATTAGAGTATAATGTAAAATAATATGGTATGATATCCATGGAAATAAATAATATGAATATATTGAACATATCCTATGTATTCAAAAACTTGACAAGATTCATTAGGATAAACACATTCATAGAATGACTTTTCTTTACAATGTGCTGATGATGTTATTTCAGTATATCTATATTGGAGTAAAACATTATCATGCTCATAGTTATAGAAAGATGTATAAACAAATCTATTGCACAAGATATGATACTTCATGACCAATCCAATTCTGCATGTTTCTCATTTCAACTTTTGATCAACATATAGTCAATCACCTTTTAAAAATCTCCAAAGTTCCAATAATATTTGAATCATCAATTTATCCCTTATAAGGATTATAAACAAGTTTTCCAGAAACTTCTGTATGCTTCAAGCATTTTGAATGTTTCAAAAATTTTTGTATAGATTTTATCAAGTGACAATATTCAGCATTTCATGCGTGACATCTTATAGTGTTAGGACTACAAATTAAATAAGTTTTATTCTTATCAAGATGCATTCTTCCATGTCACTTCATAAATATTTCTATATTAGCATGCAAAAATAAACGTAGAATTCATATCCTCATAATCTTTTATGATATTGCACCATTTTGTATTAAAGATATCACCGACGATCTATCATTTTGTATCGATTTGCAATGTGACATAATATTTTGAGATCCCATCACTTAATTATTTTCAAGTACTTGAATCTTTTAAACGGTTTCATGAGGTTTTATGTTGTAGGCTCTTCAAGAACACATTACCTCCTTACTATGATCATTTCCTCTCTTTTTTTGCAAGAATTATTGCTTTTAGAATTGATTGATCTACCATTCTTCATGCATGTAGTAGACTTTGTCCTTTAGGGGTAAGCATTTACAACTTAATATGAGATCAATTTTGTGTCAGCAAATGCTCCTAGCATTTGAACTTGGATTATCTTTTGATCGAGGAACATATTGATGATAATTCACAACATATTTCTTAGTAGCTTATATCTCCTTTATGTTAGTAAAACTAACATACGTCTCAATTTACTTCAGAGAATCCATCTTTGTGCATCATGGTGTTACGATTTGTTTTTGGAAAGTAAAAAATGCTTCATAACTTCATAGTAAGAAAAGTCTATTTGATTTGATTCAAAAAGATAGTTTAGAGAAAAATAGAGTCGCCACTTAATTTTTAGGAAATTAAAAAAACCATTTAAACAAAGATAGTTTTGAAAGAAAAACCTTTTGTTAAAAAAATAGGGTAACTTACATAAATCTCTGAATATTTAAGTGATATTACATAAAATCCTGACTATTTTGTTAATTACATTTTATCCCAATTTTTTGAAATGGTGATATATATGTTATATGGTGATACATATAAACAAGTGATACATTTGAAACTAACAAGATATTTATTTAAGGAAATAATAGATTCTCTTTTATTCATTGTATTCTTTTAACTAAGGAAAGATATCTAATTTTTCTCTTTTTTTTTTAGATTTAATTTAGGTGTTTTAATTATATTTCTTTTTTTTCGTCTTTAATTATGAAAGATATGTTTTTTTGGTATTTTTTCTCCTTTTCCGTCTTTAATTTTAATCTGCTCTTTTTTAGATTTAATTTTAATTATGTTTCAATTCTGCTTTTAGTCTTTTTTTAAATATTATTACTTTTGTTTCCTACACTGACTACACCATTACCTTTCATTAATAACATATGAATCACCCAATAATTGAAATAAATAATTATATCTACCATATGAATTACCATAATACCATATATATCACCCATTAATATCATATGAATCATCCAATAATTAAAATAAATAATTGTATCTACCATATGAATCACCATAGTACCATATATATGAATCACCCAATAATTGAAATAAATAATTGTATATACCATATGAATCACCATAATACTATATATATCACCCATTAATATCATATGTATCACCCGTTAAAATCATGCAAAATGTATCTATCATATGAATCACCATAATACCCATATAATGATATCATATTTATCATTCATATGAATCACCATTAAAAAAATAAACATGTATGAATAACTAAATAAATTTATGTATGTATCAATAATTTTTTTTTAAAAAATGAGAGATTTTAAGAGAGGAAAAAAAAGTTGCATGTATTAATGGAGGAGAAAAAATCAGAAAGGAAGATGATTTAAGCATTAATGAAAGAGAAAAAAATCAGGAAGGAAGATAATTTAATTGTTGATAATTAGAAAAATATTTTAGGGAAGGAAATCTTGAATGAGTTAATGGTGGAGTAAGAATAGGATGCGGGTTTTCTTGATATGTATCAAGAGTAAAGTTGAAAATGGGATTTTATGTAACTTTTAAAAAAGTAAGGGATATTAAGTAGTATAGTCTCTTAAGTATGAGATTTGTGTAATTTATCCAAAAGAATAACTAGATTCTGGGTAAGGGGTCAAGTAAATTCGAAAGAAGTTGTTAGGCACTTTCAAAAATTCGCAAAGTGTGGTTCTCGATGGATTAAACTCGTTTGTCTATATTCAAAAATTCTTTTAAGTTACTTGAAAAAAATCTTATTTTAAAAGATCTTGAATTTATTTGAAAATATTATTTCAAATAAATAGAATTTATTTGATACTAATCCATTTAATTTATTCGAATTAAAAAAAATAAACTAAACATCAAAGTTTCAAAATAATTCTAGCTTTAACAATTTTTTTGGATTAAGATTTTAGGCCAAAATTAACCCAACTTCTTAAATGTGGATTTAAGATGTTTAATAACTATGAAAGGATATAAATAAATTCTCATGTTATTTTATAAGCTTATATTTGCTTAAGACAAATTATTTGAGAATCTGAGTATCAACAATAAAGTGAACGAATCAAACAATAGAATTCCTCCCCAGGGATTCATCTAGATTAATTAAATAAATAATTAAATTAATTACAAACAAATAAATAAAATAGATAGATAGATAGATAAATAAATAAATAAATAAATACGTAAAGAAAGTTGAGAAAAAATGAGTTTTGAACTCGTTTGGACCTGTTTGACTTTATTCCTCGATTTTTTATAGGCCTCTTGCCTATTCTATTTTTCCGCCACCCATGTCTTCAACCTTATATATTAGCTTCCCAAATGTAGCGTTTTGCTACATATTTCTTCAACTTTTAATTTTCTACCTATTTTGGGTCTTGAAACACGATTTGATGATATTGGGCTTTGTTGGCCCGTCAGAATATGCAAAAGGGATTCATTCAAGAGAGTTATGTAAAAGAAAGAAAAGAAAGAAGAATTAGTAAGAATAATATAATAAGATTGATGCTAATAAAATTTAAATTCAAACACTTAGGAGATTTTATCCAAAACCAAACATTATAAGGCCGAATCCGACTCAAAATAACTACCAATTAACTACTCAAAGAGAAACTTTCCAAAGCAGCAAAATTTTTAGTGAAGGTAACCTCAACAAAATCAGATTGACTAATTGTTTCTCAGCCAAGTTAACCTCAAAAAAAATCAAGAGTAACTAATTATATGAAATAACCACACAACAATCATATAAAATTCTTTAAATATATCTACAATTATTTAACAGTAGTCAAATATTTTTCTCCTATATGAATATGTGAATACCTTAAGTATATAAGATAAAATGAACAACTTAAAGTATTTTGAGCTAAAAAAAGAAAGTTACAGACATGAACAACCAATAGAATTCAAATGAAATTGCATCCCAAACAGACATAACTACGTGAACAAACTAGAAAAATGATTTTTAAAGTAAAGGACCGATTGGGGTTGAGGAGTATCATCTCACAATTTATCCACTGATTTTTTCCTAAATCGATATAATAAAAAGGGAGAAACAAGGAAGATAATCGTGTTCTGCAAATCTTTATTGAAACAAAGCAAATAATTTAAAAAAGATAGCTTTATTACGTCCTATTTGGAGATTAACCACAAATAATAACTAAAGCGAGCCCTTATTTGGACTTAAGCAAACAATGATTCAGTCAAATAAATGCTTCATCTCAAACTCAGGTAGCAATGTAGGCTGTTTTTAATTCGAATTTGCCTTCACACTGTAGAAATTAACTTAAATAATGCTTATAAACATGAAAACAAGTAGCAACCAATATATCACCAACCACACTTAGCTTTAATCAATTCCTAATCTCAAATCTTTATCAATATCAAGAAAAATCAATATAAAATCATAAATAAAAGAAAGCTAAAACAATAATTACAAGGCAAAATAGAGAATTAAACAACTATGTCCAGAATTGGCTCAACAAAATAATACATCAATCACAAAAATTCTGTGGTCTTCAAATATACAACACACAATCCTACCATAACTACAATTACAAAAAATGGTACTCATAACAAAGAAGAAGAAGAAGTGTTAACTAAAGAATTGGAAAAAGGAAAGGTGTGTTTACCTTTTATGGAGCAGCAAACGGGCAATTCAAGCTTGTCCGATTCTCTTCGGACCAGTGAAACTTGAAACTAAATTCTCTAGCCTAACTCCTAAGCCCAACAATCTTACAAGGATTTATCCCAAATTTTTTTAATTTTAGCAAAATTCCTTTTAATTGGGGTTCTCAACTAATTAATCCTTTAAACTCTCTTATTTTTCCCTCAAAATAGTGGGTATTTATATAAATGGATAAGGATCAATTTTCAAGACTCTCCGGTATGGGATATGGGAATTTTAGGGGTATTTTAGGAATTTAGCCGAGGGATAAAGTTTGTGGAGGGATCTGGAATCATACTATTTGTACAAAAATTTTGAAATTTGAATTTTGGGTATTTTTGGGTTTTTGCTATTGTCACTGTTGAATGAAGTTATTGTCACTGGATTGTTTGACGGGTCGGTTTGTGGGTTGTTGTTGCTGATATCGACTGGCATAATTGTTGTTTTCCCATTGTATCAGCTGTTGTTGTGTCGCTGGTTTACTGGTGTTATATATTATTGTCGCATTATTGTGTTGCTGATGAGGAAAGGGTAACGAGGCTGAATTGGCTGTACAGCTGGACTGGAGCGGGTCAGGCATTTTTTAGCTTGGGCAGTTGTAGATTTGGTGGGCTGGGCAGCTGACGGGCAATTAGTGAAGTAGTTATGGGCCGCAAATTTGAGTTGTTGTTATTATTGTAATGCTTGGGGCTATTGGGTTGGTAAGGGTAGATTTAGGATTTTGGGGTTATTTAAAAGATAACCTCAATTAGACTAGGATTTCGTCAATCTCATTTAATTTTTGACCACATTGAAAATTAATTGGCCCATTGCATTGTAATTTTGACTGATTTAATTTCAATTATGACCAAATTTAATTAGTTTAGCTAAATTAAATCGCAATTCAATTAAAAATTGATTTAATCTCAATTTCTTGGTTTAATAAAATCAAATAAATATTTTTCAAATAAATTATTTTCAAGAATCAATTATATTTGAATCAAGATATTACCCATTTGAATTAATTTTTGAGATATTTCTTCATTAAAATCTAGTTTTTGATGAAATAATCATTTAAGCAATCAAAATTATACGATCTCATATACGTGAATATGATATAATTCATTACTTAAAAGACAAAATTTTCCAAATGAATATTTTAGAAAGCATTTATCTGATAAAATAAATATTTTGATTTTATTTAAAACTGAAAAACTCAAAATCAAATGAAGTCATGGAGAACAAAAATTAGGTGTCAACAACTGCCCTTCACTTTGGGTAGGTGAATGAAAGTAACCCTGGGTAAAGAGAGTTTGACGTTCCTAATTATGTCAGACCACAAATTCATTTCTCAAAAGAGGTTGGTTTTTGCACGAGTTTTAAGAAGATATGGACGGACCCCAGCATTGAGTTTCTATATATCTCGGGTTGCATGAGAATTCATGCCACTTTTAGTTCATAAGGCTTGATTTTTAAGCATAATTTTCAAATTTTGGTCAAACCTAAAAGTTAGGGAATAAGAGGATTGGTAGAAGGTTGGAATGGATCGAGTTTTTAACATAGAGCCCAACCAACATATCCCCGAGACTCAAGAAATCAGACTGCTTGTAGTTTGACTCGATTGGTAGAAAAGGTAGTCTTTTATTTTAGATGACCTTTCATTCGAAAAGAGTGATAAATACATTAATTTGTGGAAAAAAGGCTTGTAATTATCTTAATTATGAATATAGGGCCCTTTACACCTGTAACTGAGAGGTCCCTGGACATTATTTCCAAAGCTCTAGGTATGTTGTCACCCACATTTCAAGAAGAAAAAATATACCTATGTTGTGAATTTAGAAATGCCCAGAGGTGAAACTGAATCTGAAAACATCCTAAAAAATACCCACATGCCTTCTGATAGGGGTGTGGATTGATTGTGATGGAAGTCACCCTTCAGCTCGAGTCCAAGAGTTTGATGTCCCTCTTCAGACTATGTCCCAATTTGTTGTTAAGAAAAAGTTCCATGTTATACTGCATCCTTTTTGGAGTTGTCCATACCTATGATTTTGATTTGAGAATTTCATTCTTTTAGATGCTCTTAGCAATATCTGGAGCAAAATGGTTAGTTATAAATGTATCATGATACAAACATAATTTGGTCGACACTCATTTGAACGTGTTATGCAGAGATAGTTGATGAACCAATTTACATAACTTGTTTTAAATTATCATGCCACTTTAAATATTGTGACAACCCATCACGTACTAGTAAAAGGCGGACGATCTATCTTGAATATTTTGTGCCACTTTTAATAGGGAGATAGCCCAACGTGTCTCATTAAAAGACGAATGACCTATCTTAAATGTTTTTGTGCCACATTGAATGGGGTGATGGACCAATAGGCAGATGACCTATATTAAATATTTTGTGTCACATTGAACGGGGTGATGGCCTAACGTGTCTTTTTGAAAGGCGGACGACCTATATTGAATATAACATGCCACTTTGAACGGGTGATGATCCAATATTTATGCTGATCACCTGCACTAAACTTATTATTATCAAATGCAATGCAATATAAGGGTAATTGTACAAACCTTGTATTAGTATGCCACACTAAAGAAGGTGAAAATCTATAATATAGTAACAAATTGATGTTCCATGGTTTCATGGCACTTTCGATGCTTAAAACCGAGAAATATGCAAGTACTTAGGTTTATTTTGTTAGATATGATGTATTTTTGTGTTGTGTTTTGCAGGAAATCAGGTTTTAAACAGAATAAAAGAAGATAAAAGCTGAGTTTTGACCAACCTACGTTGGCACCTACATGGCGTAGGTTCCACCTATGTGTCGTAGCTTGTAGAGTAGGTATCATAATGTTGGATTTTTGAGAAGCTACAAATGATGAAGTTTACTGGCACCTACGAGGGGACCAACTAAGGTATGTAGGTAGTACCTACACCTCGTAGGTGTCAGAACAAGGGGTCACAAGTAGAGATCCTACACAGTTTGAAGATTGACTAACTATGTGGGTCCACTTACAACCCGTAAGTGGCACTTTAGGTGGCCGCCGACTTGATTTTCCTCTTTTGTTATGGAAAAGCTTCCTAGGATTTCTATGTAATTTATAAATACTCTTTTGACATTTTCTTAGTTTGTTTAGCGATTTTACACAGTATACTATTCATAAACATATATTTGATTCTAAGATTGACTTTTGATCGTGGAATCTTTGTTCTTAGTTTTTGGTTGACTAATTAATTTGAGAATTTGTGTTTCTTTATTTATTGTTGTGAGATTGATTCTATGCTTTTTTTATTGAATTAAATGGATTATTTTGCAAGTATGAGCGACTAATTCCCTTAGCTAGGGTTGTGGGAACCCTGGAAGAATAACTAAGTCGGGGAAGTCTGAGGTTTTTCTGGATCACTCTTTACACATGTATTGTGAGATTCTTCAGTTTAATTGCTTTCTTAGTGGCGTCCAACACTGAGAACTCACATGTGTTCGCGATTATCCTAAAAGGGAGTTCAATATTGGGAAAAGAAGATTACGATAGTGATTCAAGGCCATCAACCCTCGTCTAATAACTTAAGACCCATAAGGTGATAGTTAAACTGGGATCCAGGACAAGGGTTAAAAAGGTGACAACCTAAGACACACAAAGTAAAGAGTGAGATTTACCAATTTGTTCACAAGACGGTTGATGATACCTAGCTTGTCAGATTCTGCATGTGTGGTAGTGAGATGAGAAAGATGGATTGAGGACGAGAAACCTATCGAATTAGAAAGCCAAGGGGAACATAGTCTTAGTGTTCATCTCAGATTGTCTACAACCAAAAACATTCACAACTTGTTACTATTTTATACAAAATCCCCCTATTTACTTTTCAGTACTTTTGGCTACTTCAGCAAGTTTGAGAGACGAATTTGACCTATTCCCTGTAGGATCGTACCCAAACCTAGTTGAGTAACTATATTTGACATCGACCATAGTATATCTTCTTGGAGGGTATAGTTTTAGGGGACATCACATATCACGCTGAAGTAGGTACAATCTATATAATAACATGTCACTCTAAAGGAGGTGATAGTTTATAAAATAATGACATGCCACTCTGAAGGAGGTGACAGTCCACAACATAGTAATATTTCACTCTGAAGGAGGTGATGATCTATAATATAATAGCATACCACTCTAAAAGAGGTGATAATCCATAATATAATAGTGTATTACTCTCATAGAGGTGATAATCCATGACATGATAACATATCACTGTAAAAGAAGTGACAACCTACAACATAATAACATGCCACTTCAAAGGAGGTTGAAACACCTAAGATCTTGGCTGTCACGACCCAAAAATGAGGGTCATGATGGCACTTGTCATGTGCACCTTGACAAGTAAGCCTATCACCCAAACCGATACAAAAAGAGGAAAAGACAGAAATATCCCAAGATAAGGTTCTAGAATGAAGCTGTACTATATAAGTAATCATAACAATGCAGAATGAACTTATTCAAATTACCAATCATGCCCAAAACCAGGTGTCAATAGTTTAAAAACTACTAATACAATCCAAGAGTCAAATACATCAAAAAATTAACCATAAAGGAATAATATCTGTCTCTAAATACTAATCAAGACATAACTACTATAGAAAGATAGAGGTGAACTTCGGACACATGAATGTCCAACCGCTACCCTCGAAGCTATAATAATCTCCCGAGTCAATCAACCTGAGGCACACTCAAGCTAGGCCTTCCACGAAAAAGGCGCGGTAGGCATGTGTACGGTCCATTTGTACTCATTAGGTATCATAGGCCAACTATGCAAAGTAATAAATAAAGCATACAAAATATACACTAAGGGTACATCACCTGGAATCAGAAAATATCCCACTATGGTAGTCCATACCGCTTGCACTAATAGTTCTAATATATCTCACATATATTGAAACATCACATCAAGATAGAACAAAAGTACGATTATATCATATATAAGAAGAACAAGGGGAACATGCATATACAAGATAATCAATTACAAGTAAAAGAAAAAATGATAAATACATAGATAACAAGTTAATATGGCAATACAACACAACATAACACAATAAAGTAAGTGCAATGTATATGATGATAAAGATGATGATGGTGATGCACGAGGTCATCGCACAACCTCCGAGATTATCGCACAATCTCAATATACACCTACAGAGGCAAGCCTCCCAACGCTGGACCCATGGGGGATTCATCAACCTGTATATAATCCACACATCTCATATCTCCTTTACAGCATATCCCTCGGAAATGGTTTTATAAGGTGTCATAATATCTCCTTCCCGACACATCCCTAGGAGAGGGTTTTAAAAATGTGTTGCTAGTGTTTCTCAGATATTGTCATGGTGGTACCAATGTTTCATGAATGAGTATGATATGAGGATGTAATGCTCACAACCAATTGTAATGGGTATTTTCACAACCAACCACAATGATTTATTTCGACAACTATGTAAGCCAATATTCACTCATTATTTTTAGTTTTATTCACGAATTTCCACATGTCTCATATGCCAAATAAAGTATGAATATAATCACAATACACTAATGGTACCATATTAAGCATCTTAATAATACAATATAATTATTCACATGTATTCGAGGCTATTAATATCATATAGGACCCCACACAGTCACACATATCACGTAATAACTCAATTTTGACAATTACTTCATATATAGGCCCCCCACACGGGCACAACACATAAATAGATATTTTCATGATTAGTTCCCACCCTTAACATGCATTTTGTACCATCAGTTACTACCCAACCCAGTCTGAAAGAGTTAAACTATAACCTACCTCAAAAGCTTGAACCGGTCTGCTATACTTCAACCCATGACCTTAATTTTTACGAATAATCTCAAACTTCACTAGAAATATCAAATATAAAATCTACACATAAAAACAAAACCAACGACATCTATATTGACTACTTTTGGTTTGGAGTCAAAACGGACCCCCGTAATAGGTTTCTGAAAAAGAAGGAAAAAATCGTAACTTTAATTTAAAAATATGTCCCTCATATTTTTAGGAACCTACAGCTGAAAATTCAAGTTAAATCGAGTAAAAATGAGGTTCAAATCGAAGAAAAACCATTTTTGAGCTTTACCGGGTAAAATCTTTGAAATTCGGGTTAAAATCAAGAATCAAAGTTGTTTTGATGGTTAAATTGATGAAAAACTAGTCATTAGAAGATAAAAATTTTATTCAAGTGAAAAGGAGTGAAATTGAAGTTTAAAATCAAGCCCTATGATTTTTGGAGTTTTGAGAAATTTATCAAGATATTACTAAGAAAATGGTGAATTCTTACCTTAAATCCGTAATAAAACAAAGAAATAGGTGTTAATCTAGCTTCTCAAACTCTCACCAACTTTACTTTTAAGCTCCCATACTATTTTAGGGTTAAATCTCAAGAGACAATATGAAAAAAATGATCAAAATGACCCCAAACAGCTTTAATATTGCAGAAATCTGCACCAGTTTAAAAAAAGCTGTTTTTTTAAAAGTCCACGCCAGACTTCGATCGGGTGCTCAGGATTCGTTCAGAGTCCGATACATACAAATAAACTATGCAGCCTTACTAAATTCGATGTTCCGGATGTGCTGGCGAAGTCAGATTTTCAAAAAAATATCATTTTCGTAAAGTTGACCTCCGAAACTCGAAATCATAATTTTCCAAACCAAGGGTCGAAATGAGATTCAAAAGCCTTAAAATCATACCAAACATGCTAAAACCCTAGAATCGACATTCTGGATCTGTTGGTAAAGTTGAAATTTTCATCCAAGGTCGTTTTGATCAAACATGGGTCCCATACCTATATTTTCAATTTTTCAACTTTTTGATCAATAGGTCGAAATGAGCTCGGCTGTACCGGGACCCGAACCAAAGGTCTATCCAGCCTAAAATTGTTATTCCAGAGCTGCTGGTACAGTCTATTCGGCCATCCTTCGCACAGATCAAAAGAGATCTCCATAAGTCTGAAATAAGGCTCTCGAAGCCATA
Source organism: Capsicum annuum (assembly GCF_002878395.1). NCBI lineage: Eukaryota > Viridiplantae > Streptophyta > Magnoliopsida > Solanales > Solanaceae > Capsicum > Capsicum annuum. The sequence goes on along the minus strand of NC_061111.1, from coordinate 110,578,132 downwards.
AAAAATCACAATATCGCATAAATGATACCAAAGTGCATCGAAAAACATGTCAAGCACTCCCACACTCCAGAATACCATAATACAACTATAGAGAGGAGTAAAATAGTCAAATTACACAAAAGGACAAATTTCACATATTTCATCAAATTTTTAGATCGTTATATCATCCTCCACTAAAAATCTAGTTCGTCCTCGAACTAAGGGAAAAGAACTACCCGAATCTACAAAGAGTTAGGGATAAAAACTATGCATATCAGACTCAACCTCCTAAGTAGCCTCATCTATAGGTCGATGTCGCCACTGGACCTTAACCACAGGGATAACTCTAGAGCGCAACCGCCTAATATCCCTAGCCAAAATGGAAATTGACTCCTCAACAAAGGGCAACCACTCATCTAACTGAACTGACTCCCAATGAATGACATGAGACTCATCAAGAATATAGAGACGAAGTATACAAACGTGAAAAACTGGATGAACAGCTGATAGATCAGGGGGCAAAGCTAACTCATAATCCACATCACCAACCGTTCAAAGAATCTCTAATGGAACAATATATTTGGGGCTAAGCTTGCCCCTCTTCCCAAACCTCATCACACTCTTCATGAGTGAAACTCGAAGCAAGACACATCACCAACACTAAATATCAAGGCATAAAGTTTACGATCAACATATCACTTTTGCCTACTCTGAGCTGCTCTAAGTCTATCCTGAATGACCCAGACTCTATCCCAAGACTCACGAAGCAAGTTCGTACATCGAGGTCTTATTTTTGAAACATCAAACCAATCCACTGAGGAGCGACAACTCCTACCCTACAACTCCTCAAAAGGAGCAATATCAATATTGAAATGGTAGCTATTATTATATGTAAACTCTAATAAAGCCAAATGCTGCTCCTATTGGCCACCAAAATCCATCACACATGAGCAGAGCATATTCCAAAACCTAGATAGTCCGCTCTGACTGGCCATCAGTTTGGGGTGAAATGCTATGCTAAGATCAACCAGAGTACCCAACTCATCCTAAAAAGTCTTCCAAAAGTGAGATATGAACACAAAACCTTGCTTTGAAATAATGGACACCGACACACCATGCAAACATACAGTCTCACAAATAAAGATAAGGGATAACCTCCCAGCATTGAAAGAGACCAAAATCGAAATAAAATGAGCTGACTTGGTTAATCGATCCACGATGACCCAAGCACTGTCAGAACTATAAGATGTATGAAGCGAACCAGTCAAAAAGTCCATGGTGATTCATTCCCACTTCTACTCGAGAATGGGTAAACTCTGAAGCAATCCACCAGTTCTCATATGCTCGATCTCCAACTGCTGACAACATAGGCAACGAGCAATAAAATATGCCATATATCGCCTCATACCACCCCACCAGTAGTGTTGCCTTAAATCATGATACATCTTGTCATACTTGGATGGATTAAATATCTTGAACAATGGGCCTTTTCCAAGATCAACCTAATCCAGTCACCCGCTCTTAGTACATAAACTCGGCCCCCAACTCTCAAAACTCTATCTGAATCAAGTGAGGCTTCCTTATCCTCCCCATTCAACACTTTATTTCAAATCAACCTCAATCCAACATCATCAGACTGATGAGCTTGAATCTGCCCCAAATTATTAAGCCTAACGATATGTTTAGCTAAAGACTGAACCTCTAAGGCCAAAGTCATCTCCTGGTCAAAAGATGCGCCAAGCTACCCATGCTAGTCGACTTTCGGCTCAAGGCATCCATATCCATATTAGCCTTGCCCGAACGGTAGAGAATTGTCAAGTCATAATGCTTAAGCAACTCAAGCCAACAGTGTTGCCTCATATAAAGATCTCGCTGGGTAAAGAGGTACTAAAGGCTACGATGATCTGAGAAGATCTTGCAATGGACTTCATACAAGTAGTGTCTCCACACCTTCAAACCAAACACAACTACACACAACTTTAAATCATGGGTAAGATATTTTCTCTCATGAGTCTATATTTTCTCTCATGAGTCTTCAACTGATGAGACATATACACAATCACCTTGCCTTCCTACATCAACAAAACACCCAAACCAATACTGAAAGCATCACAAAATACAAAAAAGCCCATGCTCTCCTTGGGCAAAGCCAATGTAGCAGTTGAAGTCAATTAAATCCTTGAGATTTTGGATGCTTGCAACATCAGAACACTAGAAGAAAATCTTCTTCTAAGTCAACTTAGTCAATGGAGCTGCAATGGATGAAAAGCCCTTAACAAAACGCCGATAATAACTCACCAAGCTAACAAAACTCCAAATCTCGATGGGCGAAGTAGGTCTAGCCCAATCATGAACCGCTGCAACCTTGGCTGGATCAATCATAATACTTTTCTTAGACACCACATGATCCAAGAAAGAAACAGATTCCAACCAAAACTCATACTTAGAGAACATTGCATACAACTTCCCATCCCCCAATCTCTGAAGAACAATCCACAAATACTCCAAATAAACCAAAATATCATCTGTAAATACAAAAATAAAGGAGTCAAAATACCATCGAAACACCCGGTTCACCAACTCCACGAATGCAGCAAGGGCATTAGTTAACCCAAAAGACATGACCAAGAACTCATAATGACCATATGGAGTCTGAAAAGCTGTCTTTGAAATATCTAAAGCTCTTATCCTCAATGGATGATAATCGAACCTCAAATCAATCTTTGAAAACACTACAACAGTCGAAGCTTATAAAAAAATCATTAATACAAAGAAAAGGACACTTATTCTTAACCGTCACCTTATTTAACTGCTGATAATCAATACATTACCGATCTTTTTTTCTTCACAAATAAGATGATAGGTGCACCCCAAGGTAAAACACTTGGTTAGAAAAATCCCTTATCCATCAAATCCTACAACTGTTCCTTTAGTTCTTTCAACTCTGTTGAGGCTATCCTATAAGAAAGAATAGAAATAGTCTTAGTGCCCGGCTCAACATCAATACTGAAATCAATATCTCAATTCGGAGGCATACCAGGCAAGTCCGTAGAGAATACATTTATAAACTTACAAACAACACACACAGAATCTAAGAAAAGAGGCAAAACAATACTGGTGCCATAAATATGGGCCAAGTAAGATAAACACCCCTTCTCAACCAATTTATGAGCCTGAACAAAAGGTCTAGGACCCGAACGAAGCGCACCCTTTAAAGCTATTCTTAGCACACCCGGTAAAGCTAAAGTCACAGTCTTAGCAAAACAATCTAAGATAGCATGATAAGGAGCCAACCAATCCATGCCTAAAATAACATCAAAATTGGTCATATCTAATACAAGTAAATCTACCAAAGTCTCACACCCGACAAAAGTCACAACACAAGATTGGTGCACCCTATTCACCACTAAAGAATCATATATCAAGGTAGATACACTAATAGGCATGGAAAGAGGCTCACTAATAGGATTAAAACCTAAAGCAAAATACACAAACACATAGGAGAAAATTGATAGGGACCAAATAATATAGATTCAGGTTTGAAACAAATAGGGACGATACCTATAATCATTATATCAGAAGCCTCTGCCTCAGGTATGGCTGGTATAGCATAACACAGACCACGACCACCAACTGCTTAAGTGGCCCCACGACTACCCCCATGAGCTCTACTAGCTCTGCCCCTTGTACCTCTAGTAGCACCCCCTACCCCTCGCAGCTAAAATAAAAATAGCTCTAAACACACAATGAGGATAGTTCTTGGACACATGACCAGTCTCATCAGACACATAGAAACCTCTATGACTAGTCTCAATAGGAGAAGGAAAAACTAGGCCCAAAAAGCTATCCTGAACTGCTGAACTAGAAGGTCTAACACCTGAACTCTATAAGGCTGCCTATACTAGCCTACACTATCCGCAAGAACCACTAAAATTGCTACCATGGGGATATTAACATCTAAACTCACAAAAATGACACACCTTCTTGGCCCCATCCAGAGATTCTTAAAGAATACCCTCCGTCGTCTTAGAATAATCCACAATACTCTGAAAGAAAGCCCTAAGCACAACTATCTGAGATATTACCAACTAAAGGGATATATCTAAACCTTTCACAAATTTTTGAGTCTTCTCAGACTCAATGAAAATACTATCATAGGAATATCTGGACAAGGCAGGGAAATATGCCTCATACTCAGTAACTATCATGGAGCCTTTCTCTAAACAATCCAACTCATCCCGCATAAGCTCCCTCAAATTATAAGGTACGAATATCTCTAGAAAGGCATCAACAAACAGACCCCATGACAACTCAGGAGCATTAATAGGCCTACAACCGACAATCAATATCCACCAAATTCTCATAGTATCTCTCAACTAATAGTATATAAGCCACACCATTTGTGCAGAAAGAGTGAAACATAACTCAGAACATAAGGTATGAAATAACTTCGCACGATAGATAATAAAATGAGGAAAGTTTCCTAAAGACATCCTATAGCCTCTTGAAGATAGATATAGACGTCTACGTACCGATCCTCAAGACTCTATCAGACATCCCGTTCTTACACAATTGAGACCAATAAAACCTGGCTACTCTGATATCAATTTGTCACGACCCAAAAAATAAGGGTCTTGATGGCACTTGTCGCGATACACCTTGACAAGTAAGCCTATTACCTAAACTGATATGAAAAGAGGACAAAATATAAATATCCCAAGATAAGGCTTCTAGAATGAAGCCGAACCATATAAGTAATCATAACAATGCAGAATGAACTTATCCAAAATACCAATCATGCCCAAAACTAGGTATGAATAGTGTAAGTACTACTAGTACAATCTAAGAGTCAAATACATCAAAAAAATAACCATAAAGGAATATTATCTGTCTTTGAATACTAATAAAGACATAACTTCTGTAGAAAGATAGAGGTGAACTTCACATGCATGAATGTCCAACCGCTACTTTAGAAGCTCCAACAATCACGCGAGTCAATTAAGTTGAGGCACACTCGAGCTAGGACCTGCACCGAAAGGGCACAGTAGGCATGGGTATGGTCCACTTGTACTCATTAGATATCATAGACTGACCAAGCAAAGTTGTAAATAAAGCATACGAAATATACACTAAGGACATGTCACCTGCAATCAGAAAATATCCCACAATGGTAGCCCACATCGCTTGTAATATATCTCACATATATTACAACATCACACAGAGATAGAACAAAAGTATTTATTATATCATATATAATAAGAACAAGGGGAACATGCATATACAAGATCATCAATTACAAGTAAAAGAAGATACAATAAGTACATAGATGGTAATTTAAAATGGCAATACAACACAACACAATAAATTAAGTGCAATGTATATGATGATGAAGAAGAAGATGATGATGATGATGATTTACGAGGTCATCGCATAACCTCTGGGATCATCGTACAATCTCTGTATACACCTACGGAGCAAGCCTACCAATGCAGGACCCTTGAGGGGTTCGTCAAGCTGTATACAATCCATATATCTCATATCTCCTTCTGGAATATCCCTTGGAAAGGGTTTTATAAGGTGTTATAATATCTTTTCCCCGACAGATCTCTCGAGAAGAGTTTTAAAAAAGTATTGCCAGTGTTTCTCAGATGTTGCCACGGTGGTACCAATGTTTCATGAATGAGTATGATATAAGGATGTAATGCTCAGAACCAATCACAATGAGTATTTTCACAACCAACCATAATGATTTATTTCCACAACTATGTGAACCAATATTCACTCATTATTTTAATTTCATTCATGAATTTCCATATGTCTCATATGTCAAATAAAGTATGAATATAATCATAATACACCAATGGTACCATATTAAGCATCTTAACAACATAATACAATTATTCACATGTATTTAAGGCTATTAATATCACATAGGACCCCACACGATCACACATATCACATAATAACTTAATTTCGACAATTATATCAGATATAGGACCCACACAGGTACAACATAAAAATATCCATTTTCATGATTATTTCCACCTTAACATGTATTTTGTATCATCATTTACTATCCATCCCAATCTGAAAGAGTTAAGCTATAACCTACCTCAAAAGCCGAAACCGGTCTGCTACACTTCGAATCCACAACCTTACTGTTTATGAACAATCTTGAACTCCACTAAAAATATCAAATATAAAATCTAAATGTCAAAATAAAAACAACGACATCGCTATTGACTACTTTTGGTTCGGGGTCAAAACGGACCCCCAAAATGGATTTTCGAAAAAAGGGCAAAAGGTAACTTTACTTCAAAAATATGTTCCCATATTTTTAGGAACATACAGCTGAAAACTCAAGTTAAATTGAGTAAAAAATAAGGTTTAAATCGAAGAAGAACCAATTTTGAGCTTTGCTGCGTAAAATCTTTGAAATTCGGGTTAAAATCAAGAATCGAAGTTGTTTTGATGGTTAAATTGGTGAAAAACTAGTCATTATAAGATAAAAACTTTATTCAAGTGAAAAGGAGTGAAATTGAAGTTTAAAATCAAGCCCTAAGATTTTTGGAGTTTTGAGAAATTTATCAAGAAATTATTAAGAAAATGGTGAATTCTTACCTTAAATCCATAATAAAACCAAGAAATAGGTGTTAATCTAGTTTCCCAATCTTTCATAAACTTTACTTTTATGCTCCCACACTATTTTAGGATTTTTAACTCTCAAGAGGCAAGATGAAAAAAATGATCCAAATGACCCTAAACAGCTTTAATATTGCAGAAATCTGAACTTGCTTAAAAAAAGTTGCTGTTTTTGAGTTTAAAGTGCACCCTAAACTTCGACGAGATGTCCGGGATTCATTTGGAGTTCTATACATACAAATGAACTATACAACCATACTAAATTCGATATTCCGGATGCGTTAGAGAAGTCAGATTTTCAAAAAAACATCATTTTCAGAAAGTTAATCCCCAAAATCCGAAATTCTAATTTTCCAAACCGAGGGTCGAAATGAGATTTAAAAGCCGTAAAATTATACCAAACATGCTAACACCCTAAAATCAACATACTGGATCTTTTGGCTAAGTTGAAATTTCCATCCAAGGTCGTTTCGATTAAATATGGATCCCACACCCATATTTTCAGTTTTCCAACTTATCGATCAATAGGTCAAAATAAGCTCAAGTGCACTGGGACCCAAACCAAAGGTCTAACCAACCTAAAATTGATATTTTGGAGCTTCTGGCACAGTCCATTTGGCCATATGTTACACGGATCAAACATATCCCCATAAGTTTAAAATAAGACTCTCGAAGCCATCAAAAACTACAATATCAAATAAATGATACCAAAGTGCATCAAAAAACTTGTCAAGCACTCCCACACTCCTGAAATACCATAATACAACTACATAGAGGGGGTAAAATATTCAAATCACACAAAATCACAAATCTTACATAGTTCGTCAATTTTTAGGTCGTTACATTGGCTTTACAAAAACTTTTAGTTTTTGACCATGTTGTCCAAGATACGATTGGACAATCCACTCGTACCTTTTGGATATGGGTTGTATCCACTCTCCTCTCCCCTCTCCTACCTTGATTAGCCTAGAAAGATGGCATTCTGTCCCCTATATAAGTGACTCCTCCTCAATCGTACTCTAAGTATACGAGTCATACCTAGGTGAGTTGTATGGAGTGACGTCTTAGCTTGGAGTGAACTATTTTTGTTATGATAATGATTTGTACATGTGGATGCTTATTGTATGTGGTTTTACATGTGGGTCTTGAATAACCCTAATCTTAATATTTTCTACCATGAGAATAGCCTTGTTAAAGGTAAGCACACAAAGTATTTGTGAAAATGTCTAAATGAATTTCTAGTCACATGTTGGTGATGTTTTTAATTAGGACTATGGCTCAATAATCTTGAATGATTGATAAATGATATTTTAAAAGTATTATGAGCCATTTATTGTATAATTGATGACTTTGTTTATAGATGGCTAATAAAGAATTAAAGATCCTAAACACGAAATTGAGTTTGAATAATGTGTTGAACTAAAATATGGTGAGAAAGTGGTTTAATCTTGCTCATGAAATATGAATAGTTGTATGGGTCTTGATGACCGTAAATTGAATTAAATGATAAATTAATTCAAGGCATTTAGTCCATTGAAATGATTCATGGTTAAATGATTATGTGAAAGTCAAATATCTATCTATGACATTGGTCTAGTGAATATAAATAAGATATGATAATGACTAAATGCTTGTGAATGATTGGTATATGGTTAGCTTATGACTTTAGATGGTGTGATGGCCCTGTAAGTATGAATGGTTGATAATTGGTATGGTTATTATGTTGTTAGCCATGTAATTAGTTGAATTGTGATCATGGGTTTTTGATGCCTAAGAAAGGTGTTTAATTCCTTAAGCATGAACTTAAAATTGTGAGTGGGACTAAAGTGTGGTATAATAATGTTAATGAAGAATAATTGGATTGTAAAGGTCTTGATGATCATAAATGAATTTGCATCATGTTGTGATCAAAGGCCATGGGCCTATCTATATGATTGGTGACTAATCAGGTCAGAAAAGATCATATGGTTGTCTATGGTGTTGATATGTAGCCTTTGTGGCTATAATTACCTAAATGATTTGAAGCCCTTAAATGTCAAAATGAATTGTATGGACGTTAATGCATGAACAAATGGGTTAAGAGTTCAACTATCTACTTATGATGGTAATAAGATGACTTGTGGCTAAAGTCACTCATCTAATGGCTTGTGGTTAAAGTCCCTTGTCTAAGGACTTGTGGTTAAAGTCCCTCATCTAAGGACTTGTGGTTAAAGTCCCTCGTCTAAGGGTTTATGGTTAAAGTCCCTCATCTAATGGCTTATAGTTGGAGTCCCTTGCTTAAAGAGATCTCTTGAGATTAAAATACCTTGCCTTATAAATCAACATGCGATTAGAGTTCAATGTCCAATTGAATATGGGAGCATATGATTAGAGTTCCATGCCCAAGTGAATATGTGAGAATGTGATTAGAGTTTCATGCCTGATTAAATATGGGAGCATGTGATTAGAGTTCTATGCCCGAGTTAATGTGTGAGCATGTGATTAGAGTTCCATGCCTGACTAAATGTGTAAGCATGTGGTAGATTCCTATGCCTAATTAAATGTGTAAGCATGTGATAAAGTCCCATGCCTAATGAATTAATTAAATCAGTTAAATCAGCTGAGTAGGTTTGAGATTCGGATCTTACTGACTAATGCAAAGAAGAAGTACAAGGTTATAAAATTTGCAAGGTGAAAGATTGAAAGTTCTTCACTCTATTCTAATGAATGAATAATTTCAGAATGCATGTTATAGCTCATTCCATGGTTTGGCACATTGTGTAACTATGCGTACATGTATTTTTATATATGCCCATACTTGTGTAAATATGATTGCATATGATGATTTGACTATATTGAACAAGTGCACTATTTTATCCTTATTCTTGAGTTACATGCTAGCTTTCCAACAGCTAACCGTCTTTGGATGCTATGTCCCCACGTGGCATAGGGGCTGGAGTATCTTCATCTTCTTCTATATAGTGATCGGGTATTCGAGCGGTTCGGGCATTAACCTTGAAGTGGTGATCTTTCATACTCCGAAAGACCTACCTTTCATTATCACTTTATCCTATGTCATAGACTTGTATAGGTTTGGTACTTGGCTATTGTCGGGGGCATGTCCCGACATATTATTTACTCGATTTGGTAGAGGTTTTGTGGAAGATTGTGGACTTGGGTAAATTGGCTAGACTGACCTTAATGAAATGTTAGATATTGTCTAAGTATTGCCTATTAGCCTTATATTTCCGCTATCTTATTATAAGGTCGGGATTCACCCAACCTTTGTGGTTGTTGTGATAATGATTAGGTTATTAGGGAAACTTTTGGTTCATGTGGGCTTGAGGTGCCCATATGACATGGCTCGATTTTGAGGCTTGTCACATTGGTATCAGAGCATAGGTTCATGGTCAGTTGGAAGTCCATAAATCCGTATCAAGTGGAGCTTTTTTTATGGGTGTGTAGCACACTATACTTATAAAAGAGGGGCTTTGAGATATTTGGGAATGTTTCCCTTTCTTATGTTTCAATCTCAAGCTACATAGAGTCAGAGGTCTTAGATTCCTCTGACTTCTACTTGCTCATATTTTAGATCATCTGTCCAAGGAGCTCTGACGTTCAAACAAACTTTTCTGTCCCAATTGGGGGCACTATGGACAAAGCTCATCTGACTTTTGAGATTTAAACTCGGTCAAGGGTCTTGATATCTGACTGTTCGTATGGGGTTCCACCTATTCCCAATAACCCTACTATTGGGGGTGAAATTTCTCCTTAATCGCCTTAAAATGTTAGGCTTTGTCTCTCTTTTACTTTATTGGCTCAGATTGGTGGAAAATAGTCTAAGAGGAGGTATTGGGTAGGTCCTAGCCTCCATTCCATGACTAGTGCTCCCTATCCGAACCCGTTGAGAGGTGGGCATTTTCAGGTTGGTAATGTTCACAGGGCATAAAATGCCTAACATCAGGATGGCAGGGCCCAATCCACATTCACCTATCCTTTTTGTTGGTTTTATGATCGATCACACCATGGTTGTTGTAAGGAAGAGAGAAATTATTGTTTTAAATATGGTCAATTAGGTCACATGCAATGGGAGTGTCCTATAATGACCGCCGCTTCGGCAGAAATGATGTTGATTGCCACTTTTCTAGATTTTGCACCAAGGGGTGCGGCTTCTAGATCCAACATTGGTTGAGGCCATCTCAATTCTTTTACTATCCATTGGGAGCCTGAGGTACCTTCTAATGTTAACAAGGGTATGTTGAAACTTTCCTCTTGTGATGAGTATTATTTTCATGACCCTGGGTTTACTCTTTCTGATATAACCCCGTATGTGTCTATGTATCTTGGTTTTGGTCATGAGAGTCCGTCGGTTCCTTTTCTATTTCTACCTCGATAAAAGGATCTGTGGTTAATAAAAGGGTCTATAGGAGGTGTACAGTATCTGTTGGTGATGGAAAGCCTCTCGTAAAGTTATTAAAGTTGGATGTGATTAATATTGATGTCATTCTGGGGGTTGGATTAGTTGCATTCATGTTATGCTTCCTTAGATTGTCGGACCACAAGGTCATGTTTAAATTTCCTAATGATCCGATTATTACATGGGAAGGTGATTCTTTGGTGCCTAGGGGAAGATTCATTTCTTATCTTAAGGCCCAAAAGTAGATTTCAAGGAGGTGCACCCATGTTATTTTTGCACAAGAAGGAGGTTCCCTTCGTATGTGCATTGATTTCTGCTAGTTGAACTAAGTGACCTTAATGAATAAGTGTCCTCTCCCTAGATTCGATGATTTTTTGATTAACTTCAGGGTGCAAAGTGTTTCTCAAAATAAAAATTAATCTTAGGTCGGGTTATCATCGACTTCAAAATTAGAGATGTGGATATCCCTAAGACTACCTTTAGAACTTGGTATGGTCACTATGAGTTTTTTGTCATGTATTTTGGGTTGACCAATGCCCCGAGAACATTCGTGAACATGATAAATAGGGTCTTTCATCCTTTCTTGGACATGTTTGTCATTGTCTTCATTGATGATATCTTAGTCTATTCTAAAAGTAAGGTGGATTATGTAGAACACCTCTGTGCCGTGTTGCAAACTTTAAAGGATCATCGTTTGTATGACAAGTTCTCCAAGTGTTAGTTTTGGTTAAAAGTCGTATCTTTTCTTGGTCCTATTATCTATCTCTAGTGAAGGGATCATGGTAGATCCCCAAAAGGTATACGGTGGTGTATTTTCCGATGCCTAGTCCTAAGGAGTCCTTCTCTGGTATGTCGTGTTGGGATGGGTCTCAATTGTTACCAAGGTGGTTGCAATAAAGTACTTCATACCTAAAGTGTCGTGTCTCTGATGAGGGTCTTTCCTTGAGTGGCGTGAGTGGTTCTTATGCCTTAGATCCTCCGTGACCCTCTTTGGGTTGGATAGTGGCTCGGGGAGTATGGTGATATTTTAAAATGGGAAATGTAGAAGTCCCTAAGTGGGGGAGATTATAGGGCACCTTTTAAGGCATTGTATGGTAGGAGATGTTGTCCTCCCATTTGATGATGTGGAGTTGGTAAGGTTAAGTTACTTGACCCTAATTTAGTTAACCAAGCCTTAGAAAAAGGTGACGATAATTTGTAATAGGTTAAAAATTACTCAAAGTCGCCAAAAGTGCTATGCGAATGCGTGGCATAGGAATTTAGAGTTTAGTATTGGTGATTGTGTATTTCTGAAGGTGTCTTCTATGAAGGGAGTGATGCGAGTCGATAAAAAGGGGAAGCTTAGTCCCCGTTATGTTGGTCCCTATCTGGTCTTGAAAGGAGTTTGCAATATTGTCTATGAGTTGGAGTTACTTCCTTGTTTGAACTCTATTTTCTCCGATTTTCCATGTCTCTATATTGCAAAGATGCATAGGTGATCCCTTATTGGTCGTTTCCTTAGAGGACATTGATATTTTTGGGTTCCTTGTCTTGTGAGGAGACCCCGGTGAGGATCTTAGATTGGCAATGCGCTCAAGTCCCTAAGCCTTGAATTGATCTAGTGTTTTGATAAATAATGGGTTTGGATCCTAAAAGTTGATAAAATAAAATGGACGATTGAAGATGATCATGATATGTTTTGTGTTGTATCTTTGTTATGTGCTTTTTCCTAACTTGTTTGAAGGTTATGCTAATGGGTGCTAACGTGTTAACTTGTGTTTATTCTTGCCTTACCGTCATTCAAGGATGAATGATCCTAAGTGGGGGAGACTAGAACACCCAAGATCTTGGCCTTGCAAAAACTTTTGGGTTTTGAGCATGTTGTCCAAGATACGATTGGACAAGCCACCGTACCCCTTGGATATGGGTTGTATCCACTGTCCCCTCACATCACGTACCTTGAGTAACCTATGTGGGTGGAATTTGTTTTTCTATATGAGTGACCCCTCCTCAATCGTACCTAAGAATACGAGCTATACCTACGTGAGTCGTATGGAGTGAGATTTTAGCTTGGAGTGGACTATTTTTGTTACGAGTGAAGCATACGAGTTAGGGGTGAGTCGTACCCTTTGGATACAACTCAAGGGTGTATGGTGCTACCCTTAATAGTATGTGTGACCTAGGAAAAGCCTAGGGTACAAGCCAGGGTACCACTCGTAACCTAGGGTACGATTCCTTTAGTAAGTCGTATGGTGAGTCATACCCCTGGACGGGTTCATTTTCCAACTTTTACCTAAGGTCCTTGTGGTCATTTCCTACCCCCTAAACCCTAATTCCCTTAACTATATAAGTGTATATGGCCTCCTTAAACATATTTTTGTGTATCTAACATCCTAAAATCCCTCTTAAATACTCTCAAAGTTTCTTTAAGCAAGATTGGAGGCTAGGGTTTGAAGGGTGCTCATCTATAAGACAAAGAAGAGTCAAGTTCTTGGTGGATCATCTTGTTTAAGGAATGTAACTCTTCCCCTTGTTAAATAACTCTAGAACCATGTACTTCACACTTGGATTAGTAAGTGTACATGGTGATTTTGAAATCAAATAAAAAAGGTTTTGTGCCTAATGATGAATAATGTTGATTCTCATTAATGATGATGATTTTCACATGTGGACGCTTGTTGTATGTGTTTTGACATGAGGGTCTTGAGTAACCCTAATCTTGATGATTTCTACCATGAGAATAACCTTGTTAAAGGTAAGATCATAAGGTGTTTGTGAAAATGTCTAAATAAACTGTCTAGTCACATATTGGTGATGTTTTGAACTAGGGCAATGGCCCAATAAGCTTGAATGATAGATAAATGATATTGTGAAGGTATTGTGAGCCATGTATTGTATAATTAATGACCTTATTGATAGATGGATAATAAGGGATTAGAGATCCTAAACACAAAATTGAGTTTGAATAATGTGTTAAACTAAAATGTGGTGAGAATATGGTTTAAGTTTGCTTATGAAATGTGAATAGTTGTGTGGGTCTTGATGACCGTAAATTGAATTAAATTAAGGCATTTAGTCCAGTGAAATGATTAGTAGTTAAATGGTTGTGTGAAGGTCAAATATGTATCTATGACATTGGTCTAGTGAACATGAATGAGATATGATAATAACTAAATGCTTGTGAATGATTGGTAAATGGTTGATAAGAACATTGCTAATCACATAATGAATTAGCTTATGACTTTAGCTGGTGTAATGGCCCTATAAGTTTGAATGGTTGATAATTAGTATAGTGATTATGTTGTTATCCATGTAATTAGTTGAATTGTGATCATGTTGTTTTGATGGATAAGAAAGGGGTTTAATTCCCTAAGCTTTAACTTGAAATTGTGAGCTGGACAAAAGTATGGTATAGAAATGTTAATGAAGAATGATAGGTTTGTAGAGGTCTTGATGACTGTAAATGAACTTGCATCATGTTGTTAACTAAGGCCTTAGGCCTATATATATAATTAATGGCTAATCGGGTCGGAAAAGACCATGTGGTTGTATATGGTGTTGATATCTAGCCTTAGTGGATAGAATTACCTAAATGGGTTTAAGCCCTTAAATGTCAAAATGAATTGTATGAATGTTAATGCATGAACTGATGTGTTAGGAGTTCAAATGTTGACTAATGACAGTAATAATATGACTCGTGTTTAGTGTTTCTCGTCTAATGACTTGTGGTTAAAGTCCATCATCTAAGGATGTGGTTAAACTCCCTCATCTAATGGCTTATGGTTGGATTCCCTTACTTAAAGAGATCTCTTGAGGTTAAAATACCTCACCTTATAAATCGGCATGCGATTAGAGTTCCATGCCCAGTTGAATGTGGGAGCATATGATTAGAGTTCCATGCCCAAGTGAATGTGTGAGCATGTGATTAGATTTCCATGCTCTATTGAATGTGGGAACATGCAATTAGAGTTCTATGACCGAGTGAATGTGAGAGCATGTGATTAGAGTTTTATGCCCGACTAAATATGTAAGTATGTGGTAGATTCCTATGCCTAATTGAATATGTAAGCATGTGATAGAGTTCCATTCCTATTGAACTGATTAAATTGGTTAAATTGGTTGAGTAGGTTTGAGGTTCAGATCCTCTTGACTAATGCAATGAAGAAGTTCAAGGTTATAAAATTGGTAAGGTGGAAGATTGAAAGTTCTTCACTCCATGTCTCATGAATGAATGATTTGAGAATGCATGTTATACACTTTTCCATGGTTTGGCACATTGTGTAACTATGTGTACATATATCTTCATATATGCCTATACTTGTGTAAATAT